>NC_134487.1:46807431-47044931 GCF_040206685.1 Ascaphus truei | reverse complement strand
CCTGTGTTCTTCAAATCATCTTCCTGTCTAAATGCATTCCAGATTTCTGATTATAAAGAGTCACTTTTAAAGTACTTCACATAAATTAGTGCCCAGGACAAACTTGAAAATGAGAGGTTATGCTAAATGTAATTGATCAACAAAAGGAACTTTTTCTTTTCATATGGGCCTCTGAATGGGCGATGGGCTTATAAATCAACTGTTTAGTTACCTTCGGCCTGCCGTGTCCATGTTAAATGGCAAATAAAGATAAGAAGGTATAACAGAGGGGACCTGTGTACACTCCTGTTTAGCACATACTGATAACAGAGAAAAGTAGTTGCTAAAGGACCCTTCCTCTATGTCTAAGCTAATCACATTTACAAACCAACTTTACATTTTAAAAAGTGTTGAAAAAAAATAGTCATAAAATGTCTGCTTTTTGTAAAATAAAATAAAATCAAATAAATCAATGGCTTAGATTTCATTCTATTCACACATCACTGCCATTTACTCGTGTTGATCATAGGAGGAAGTGCACCTTTTTCCTTGAGCAAGAATAATGAAAAGTATCAATGCTGCAGCACGAACAGTTCTTTCAGCTGTAACATTAAGTTATATTGTGTAATCTCAATGTTCAGTGACAGTATTTATCAGAAGAATCAGTTTTATTTAACGCGCCCCATCCATGACAATGTCACTAGCTATGCTCTGACAATATTTTTGACACGAAATTGATTGAATAAATGTGTGCTTCTGTCTTAAAGAGTTGAACAAAAAGCATTTTTAGGTAGTGTAAATGTTATTTTTAAAATGACTCAACTATAACTCTTACTGTAGTGCTGATTTGCGCTGAATAGCCACAGTTGGTTACATTCTGTGGCATTGTATTCTTTGTTATGGTGTCACAGCAATAGCTGTGAAAATGGGAATTCATTTATCAGTGCCTCTAAATGACACAAATAAGCTTTCAGCAAGGTATTCTAGTTGGTGGACTTCTTTTATAATGGCATACAAAATGTACTGTTTCATCATTAATGTTTACTGCAACATTAAAAAAAAACAAAGTACAATATTTCAAATATCAAAGTATAATTTTAATTCTCTCACGTACATTGCTAAAAACTCTAAAGAATTCTGATGGATCTTGTCCTCTTGATGTTCACCAGTATTTTAAATTGGGGTGCAAATATCATATTTCATTTCATAATAGGAGATGCATAAACATTTGCATATGTTAGGTCTACTGCTTGATCAATCCTTGCTTATAAAGCAAGTGGTACAAAAAGGTGACTGTTAAGAACCTTTTTTCTAATGCTACTGTATATAGTCAAATGTGTTGATTTTGTATAGAGACTTCTGGGTTGTATTACAGGGTAAGTCTCTTTCCAGTTTTGTGACTACATTTACCCTCCTCCAGTGGTTGGATGGAAAAGACATTGGCTGAGGAATAGGCAAAGTACGCCTTTAAGCATAGCACAAAGATTTGCAAAAGGGTCGACCCTTCAGGAAAGAAACAAAATGATTTTGGTTGATTAGAAGAATGGTCAAGTGTGTGGTGATTACAATTTAATACCAAGAAGGGCAAAATCACACTTTGCCCACAAAACCCAAAGGCAGAATACAGGATTAATGGTGCTATAATGTATAATGTATATAATGTATAATGTATATAATGTATAATGTCACTAAGGAGGAAAGGGATCTGGAAATAATTATTTGAGTTTAATTGGAATTAGGTAAGCAATATAACAAAACAATGGGAAAATCCAGCTTCTTGCTGGGTTGTATAAGGCATTAGTAGCAAGAGGAGATGGCACTTTACAAATCATTGGTAAGACTTCTTCAAGATCAGGGGTGCGCAAACTTTGCCTGCATCCCCCTGCTTGCTCTCCCCCACCTTTTCTCCTGAGTTTTCAGATGTCACAACGTCATGTGACCGCGCAGCATCAATTGATGCCGCGTCGCCAGAAGCCGCCGGAGACAAGGTAAGTGACATACAGAGGCCTTGACGTGCTCCCCAGCATTTAACTTAAATGCTTTGGGGAAGCGCGCGGGGCCTCTGTAAGCACCACCCCCAGAAAATGTCACGTCCCCAACTTGAACACCTCTGATCTAGAGCATGAAGCTCAGTTCTGGAGACCTATGCCCAAATTTACTAAGCAGTCTTCTGCCATAAGACTCCTTCCAGCATTGACTTTAATGGGTTTTAATGCATCTTCCATTGCTGGAATTAGAGTACAAAGAAAAGATCCTAAATTGATGCATGCTCTGAATCTCATCAACATGGAGGAGACAAGAGTGGGGAACATGGAATATAGAAACTTTACATGAAGGGCTTAAACTAGGGATGGGCTATTAGATATTAAAAAAATCCAGTTGATTCATTCAAATCCGTCATTAAATACAATCCAGGCGTCATTGTAACAATCTGAGAGAGAGTGAGACCTTTCAAATGTACCAACTATATAGAGTTAATAAGCCTAAGGCACCAACCTAATGACTCGAATGGTGTCAGACCCAACATGACTATAACCCACAACCACAAATTTCTCTCGATCTCTGAAGAAGAAAAAAAATCTGAAAAAGGTGGATTGGCTTTTTTTGAGTGTGATCCAGAGACCAAAGGAACCTGCTGATACAAGGCAGATTCAAACCCGCAAAAAAAAAGTGTCATCTCTACTTTTGTTGGAGGAAAAAACTAAGACGCTCTCTATACAATGCAATACAAATAATGTGGTAAAATTACTGTCAAGGTGGACTCTTACAAGCACCCTATTGCTGGTTCCATATAATAGAGTCCAACTTGTGGTGCTGAACCCAATAAGAACTATCCAGGATCCTCATGTAAAGTAGGTAAAAAAAGTGGGGGGAGGGAAGCGCAGAAATGAGCAGGAATATTGTGTAAACAATACAAACAGGAATGGATGTACAATTAGAGGTGTGGGGAATGCACACAGATAGAGGTGTGACACAAATTTGGGGAGAAGGGTTGATAGAGAAAATAATAGTAATATTACTTACACGGCCATGTGTAAGCATGGAATATGTGAAAGGTTTCCTTGAGAGATTTTTCTGACTGTCCAGTCTTCAATTTCCCACAAGTCCACAGATAATCACAGCAGTGTGTGAAGGATATGTGAGTTTCCTGGTCACATGGGTGGTCTCTCAGTGCCGGACAGCAAACGCAGAGAGATAATAGTTTTTTTTTAAAACAAATATATTTATTAAACAAAATAGCAATGTACAACTCAATCAAATAACTTCCTCCGACGGCGACAGTGGATTCCAGGATCGCTACAGCACAGAAGGGTCCCTGCTACCACGTCCGGTATAGGCTGCTGGATTGCAGCAAATCCCAAGACCTACGGTGGCCATCGAGTGCAAAAATACCACGCAGATGAGAGCAACGTGTTTTGCAGTGTCTACTGCTTCTTCAGGCTATGATTCTGCATGGTATCTCCGTTGGACGGTAAAGGCTCCCCTGCTGATTGTAAACTCAAATTCTTGCTGTGTGAAATGTGTTTACAATGTTCTACTAATGTCCACAGCGTCTTTAGCAAGCAGATGGCCAATAGCCATTTTGTAGTGTAGAGGTGTATACCATATATATTGCTTAACATATATATTGCCAGTGTTGGCATAAAATTACATATTCAAACATGAATTAATGTTATAGCACATATTGAGTTATTACAGACATAAAAATGGATACAGAAAAATATATATTCCCATTTTAACAACTATAACCAGACCAGAGCATACACCTCAGTTCTTGGGTTCATAGTAAATGTATCATATGCATAGTTGTTAAAATGGGAATATATATATTTTTTTATCCATTTTTATGTCAGATGAAGTGGTGTTACGCTACGAAACGCGTAGGATTATCAATCACCGATTCGCTAAAATAAGTTTTGCTTTTATTGTTGGGTCACCCCTGAAGCTCTAGCACTGTGTATTTGCTTAGCAGGTTATAGTGTATTCCTGCTTTCGATCATCACTAAGTGGCGCCTTCGCAGTAGTATCACTGACTTGCAGCATACTTGTAGTGTATGCTCTGAGCTCAGGTGGTGTACACAATATTGATTTCCGGTGTTTTATCTGTTCACGTGGCCCTTGTGGTAATAACCCCGTTTCACCAGCCACGGATCACGATTATACTGTGAAACCGTTTGAGAATAGGAGGGGGGGTTTTTTGGCTTAAAACTACGGACACTGGACAAACAACATTACCACACCGTAAGACCGACACTGCCCCGGAGAGAAGTCAGCTGATGGGACGTCTGTTCCAAAGAGGACTGTTGGTGCCGCTACGTGAGAGGCCACCTACCTGTGGGAGAACTACGTCATCCAAGGACCATCTGAGGGTACCATCTGAGGGTGTTGAGACGACGATTGTCCCTGTCCTGTTCCGGCGCTGGGTAACCCATGTCTTAATACATGGAACGCTTGTATTGCTTGATTTGATGTCTGCTGATTATTTACCCTTACAATATATTTTTATATTTGAACATACTTCACCATGAGCGTTGTGCGCTGTTTTTCTTGTCTTTAATTTCTTGTACAGTACTGTAAGGGGTGCTGAGCCACCCTTATGTCAACAGCTGCAGACGCTTCTCGTATCACTTATACAAGGTTATGTATGTTTTTCACTAATTTTGCTGCTGGTGTGATAGAATTACACTTTAATTAGTGTGGGGTAATTGGACAATGTCCTACTTTATTTCTCTGAATTTATTTTAGTAGCGCACTTGTATTCTTTATTTTTAAGCTCTACCTTATGTTTCATTATCTACAGTATTTATTCACAGTTTCATTTCAGCCAAGGTATGTTTTTACATAAAGAAACCAAAATGCTTTTCTCCTTGTTACTTGATTACAGCACAGCTCATGACCTCATTGTTTGAAGGCTTACTTTAAAGAAGCTTGCTAATTACTGTAAGTTGTATTAATTGTAAATTGGACCTGGAATCAATGCCCGAAAAAACTGGACAACTAATTATTCTAAGAATGCCATGTATCCTAATGTAAACAAAGGGGTTTGTTGCTGTATTGACTGACTACAAATTAATACGTTTTTATACTTGATTTGGTTTTCTACAGTAGGGACCTGATTTAGACTTAATGGCAACAATAGCTTTGTATCTATATACACAGCAACGCTCCAGTACCATCTCTGGACTTATGACCCGATTTAGAGTTATGCATTACATAGTCGTTAGCAGACGTGTCTGATTTATTTTTATACACAGTGCTGCATACACTGCAGCATTGTATAAGAAAGATATATAAGCTGCAGTGTATAAGCAAAATTGCTATTGTGTGGAGCCAGTGAAGGACGTTCAAATTTACACCATTTAAAATGTAATAAGCGAGAATGCTTTAAATGAGTTTTAAAGGACGTGAAAAGAGGGTATAAAAGAATAGTAATTATTGGGAGCAGCCACAAGCAAACGTTTCATGTTGCTTAAGGAGTTAGAAATTATTAACGCAATCTTTATGGTACGCTAGAAGTCCACTGAGCATTCAGGGATAGTTTCACACTAAGGCATGGAGTGAAAAATCGGATAAATACAAGTCAGCCTGGTTTAAAAAACTCCCAATTTAACAATACAGCAAGGAACATCTATTATGCAATACTTAGGAAGCAAGCATTTTATTTCATTAAAATGTTTTACTGTATGAGGCCATAAGCACATCTTGCTAAAAAAAAAATTGTGCCCTTCAGTACATCTTGTACGGTATGTATTTTCTACTAAGAAATCATGAAATCTCACTTACCCGATAGACATTTTCTACAATAGAAAATGGTCAGTAAAATTGCCAAATAGCAATCTGTGGACAAAGCATTTGGCACACAGCAAGAATTAAAAAGCAAGATGTTTATACTCTTAGGAAAGAGACTTTGAATCTAAGAATCATATTTAGTTTTCATTAAACTTTAGTTTAAGTAGATAAATAAATAAAAATTAGGCTCGTCTCAAGTCCAGAGGTACAACCAGGAAGATATAGATTGGGGAAATAAACAGTGGCATTTATTTAGCCCGCCGCTTCAAAACAATACAGCTTCATGTCAGACAAAAAACAAATCTAACAGGCCTATCCCTTTGTAAGGGCTGACTCACACTTCCCAGTCCCTATCTGCAGGGTAGGGAGGCTAGGCCTCTTTCCAACCTCTAACCCCAAAAAGTTTACCGGTAAGCAGGGTGCTTTTTATATCAGTCTCCAGGTCTGCGTTAATGTTCATGGGGTGCACCCTGTGGCCGGTTCTAGGGACTGTTGTGTCCTGGAATAGAGGGTCTGGTTCCTGGTGATCCCTCTTTGTCAGCACACACCTACCCAGGAGAGCCCAAGCAGTTTGTGTAGCACACTTTTAAACCTGCCTAAGACGGAGACTGACTAATTGACTCTAGCTACAATTAACCAGCTCCCTGCTGGACTCATCAGCTACAGACATGTTTTATGTGTATAGCTACGAAACGCGTAGGACTATCAAGTGTTAGTAGTGACTTGTCGATTAGTTGCCTCATAACCGATGTTCCAGGTATATTGCAATACCCCTGGTAGCAGATCCGGTGAGTCACTTCTCCTCACGTGACTCAATGCGGAGGAGTGGTTTCCCGTCAGCAGAGCCACGGTGGATTGTGACCACTTCCTGTTAGTGAGATTTCTCCTGGCGGACACACTATCATCCTGTTGGGTGTAACTTTGGACTGCGGTGCCTAAAAGGCAAAAACTCTGTGTGCTCGGCGATTATACTATCTGCTGGGACGGATATTTCTTCCCTAACGAGATGTATACCATGGGACTGTGTGAATGAGCGGCCAGCCATCAGTCCTAAGGAGGAAAAACATCATCCGGAACAGCCTGGGAGATCCAACAGAGTGATTCGATCCTGTCTGCAGATTCCTGTGTGGCGACCATACAATGTGAATTATCTTTTATATTGATGTACACAGAATACTTACCTTTTATATTTCAATAATATACTTTTGATATACTTCACTATTTGCGTCTTTGCGCTGTGTTTTTTGTCGATGTTTTATGTGTGCTCTCTTTTTAAACCAGGGAAAGGCCCTGTTACATACCTCCTCCAATTGTGGGTAGCTCGGTCTAGCCACAGCAGAAGTCCATCCTTCCACTCTATCTTGAGATGTGTCTGCATAAGTGTATTGCAAGAATGTTTTCAAATGTATTGTTTCACAATAAACACCCAGCTCAGGCAGGGGTGTTCTGGTGGAGGGAGGGCCAACCAGACAACGTAGCCCAGGGGAGGTCTTATCCTTCCTCTAGCATTAGTAGCTGGTGAGTCAGAACTTGCTTGCAAGGGAAGGGGGATGAGTTAGAGAGCATTAATGTAGGCTGCTATTTTGTGTACCAAACCTTCAGTGAGACAGGCTACTTCTATATATTTTTTTGTAAAGGATTGAGTATCCGGTTTGTGAGCAGTTCGTGCTATGGTACATTTTTCAATGACACTACACCAGTGTTTCCCAACCAAGGTGTCTGGTGTTACTGTACGAAACCAATAAAGCATATATCAAGTTAAAGGATCATTCCCAGGTTGAAAGCTGAGGTTTACCAGAACTAAAATTAACGTGGTTCTGCTCCAAGAACCCCCATGCTTTTTCAATCCTAAATCCAAGAGATAACTTAACTTTAACCGCTTAGCAACTCCTCCCACCAAAGGGCACATGCCCCATTTTCAGTATGTAATGCTTGAGAAATAGTATGGAATAAAGATGTAATTATGTAAAGAAGAGTAAAAAGTAATTATGCAAAATTGCTATGGATTACTGCATGGTAGTAGTAGAACTAACATAACATTTTGGGGATACAGCCCCATCCTCAGAGAAAAGCCACACGTTTCTGGTGAAGGAGCTGTGAGCCCAAAATGTTTCTTTATTTCTGCCTATAGTAAATCATAGCAGTTTTGCATAATTACTTGTGTCCCTCCATCTTTTTTCCATATTATACTACTATAGGCCTCTATTTGGAACATAGAGGCAGTGATGGGTTAGCCTGCACCAATGTTTATTCTCATTTTTTTCCATACTCATTTGGGCATTGAGAGTGCCTCTGTATGTATACCTTTGTGTGACTAATGATTGAAAAATTATCTAAGTGATGATTAACCGCTAAAGTGTCAGTAAGGTTAACTGCTGTACAGCAGTGTACATTTATGATAACGCGTTCTAAAATAACCAAACCAAGTAATTAAATAAAATGATGCTTTATTTGTATATCAAAAAGATTGTGTAAATAAAGTGCAATAGTTTAATTTTTTTCTCCAAAAAAACCCTATTTTTTTCCAGTTACTTTTTTTAAATACATCTTGCTAGAAAATGTACCAAAAAGGTTGCAATTTTTTTTTTTTATGTAATAAGTGTTCTTTAAAAACAAATAACTAAAACACAAGCTGTTGTTCACTTGTTGTTCACAATCCTGCAGGCATAGTGTTGTACAATTCTGTAAAGAAAAATAAAAAAGATGTTACATTAATCATATTTTTAAAAGCAACACAGCAAGGGACAATTTAATTTAGATATGACGACAACAAGCAATGCAAAATACTTTGACAAGAAAAGCAAAGCCAGGATTTTTGCTGTGTAAATTACCAAGAAAAGGTTTGACTGCACATTTCTTTTAAAGCGAATCACCAGGTTATCACTGTTGAATCAGGTCATATTGACAATCACATACAGTACAGTACAGAGCAAGACTAAACTGTACCACAGATTTGATTACTAGAACATAATACACCAAAAGATAGAAATAGTTCAAAAGAAGAAGTGGCTTTTCAGGCACATCTGTAGCCACGCTCATAACTTAAAATTACAGACAGACAAGTGTATTTTAGAGATCAGATGCTGATACAAACTACGGCACATTCACCACACAGAGGACCCTTAACAGTAATGCACATGAAGACTCAAACCTCAGTAAAAGACTCAAAAGATCAACTGTTAATATAACCACGATACTAACAATGTATCCCTCCCCCCTTCCCCCCCCCCCGAGTTCTCTGGCTATAATTATCTGCATTATACTATGAATTAAGCTCTAACCTTGCCACCGTCATTCTGTATGAAAACCAGAGGGCAAATATATACTGTACAGTACTTAGAACAAAGCCCTGAAAGCAACCATATGACCAGACTTACTAAGTGAGCAGCAGGTGATACTCTCTAATGGATATTAATCACTAGGCTGATTCAGTTGTCATTAAAACCTGGTTAGATTTTTTGGGGGTGGAAATGGTGTAAAGTACAGTATGCAATTCCCACACACAAACACAGATTATTAATTACCATGAGGAGTTCTGCATCCCTCATTCTCCCAGTCTCATCTTGACGAAGGGGCCAGGAGGCCTTCAAACGTTGCTCTATTGTACACACATACTGTAACAGTGTGTGTCTGCTAACTTTTTTACTTTCCCTGTGTTTGCTGATTTTTTTCTGTATTGCTGATTTTGTGATACATTGAAGAGGAAACTTGGTGATCCCAAAAGCAAAACGGAAGTCCTTCATTTTTTTTTCATTTACTTTTTGAGTGCCAATATAGAAATGGAAAATAAAAGAAGAGCAGAGATGGCCGAGGCATCAGCACCGTTATCGCTGATCCCAGAGCGGCTGGCAGTGCATCACCCCGGATACTGTTTCACCAGGGGGGTATTTCACTTGGGTTTGGAGTTGGAAGTGGATCACCTCTGACTGTTGAATGTTTGAAATTTTTGTTCAATGCAATGACCCACACTAATTGTGCTTGTGTGTGCACCCTAAATATAATGCATACATTAAATAATGTTTATGTATTGTTTAGGGCGAGGCAGGAATCATGCACAGCCCTGCTATGAAAGATCCATGAAACAGGTGTCCGTTTCTCCATTTCCACCAGCCCTTTACGCTCTATCTTAACGGTGTCCAAATGGACCTCTTTAATTGTTTTATTTTTGTCTTTCGACGATAAATAGAAAACAAAGCGCATATGCCCATAGTGTGATCCGATTTTAATATCAATAAAAGTGGAGAAATACAGTATAAGAGACGCACTGTCATGTTGTATAAATAGCATGTGAATGCATCTCTTCTATGCCTCCACGTTTGTTGATATTAAAGTTGGATCACACTATGGGAATATGCACTTCTTTTATTTGGTATGTAAAGGTTTATGTCTGGATTTGACCTACAGTATGTCCTGTGAAGCTGCATTTCATCCCAATTGATCGTGCTCTGAAGATTTCCCATACAATACATCATATTTAACATCCATTTTTCCTTCCTTTTTTTCTTTTAATTCAGGAAAACTCTTAAGACTTTGCAGAGAACTTTGGGGGGACTTCATCGAGATTTTTGTGCATTATTTGTTGGTTTTCTCTCACAATCTCTCTGTTGGCACTGCAATTATAGACTGATTTTTTTACACCTTTTATATACTTTTGTGGTGTGTGTGTAAATGTATGTATATATATATATATATATGTATATATATATATATATATATATATATATATGTATATATATGTATATATATATATATATATATATATATATATATATATAATATATATATATATGTATATGTATATATATATATATATATATATATATATATATATATATATATATATATATATATATACAGTGTTCGACAAACCTATACATTTGCTCGCCCCGGGCGAGTGGATTTAACATAGTGGCGAGCTCCTATTGGCCCAAGCAGCACACGTTTGGTACTAGGTGGCGAGTAGATTTTTTGGTGATTTGTCGACCACTGTATATATATATATATATATATATATATATATATTTTTTTTTATTATATATATATATATATATATATATATATATATATATATATATGTACAGTGCTCGACAAATATGGATGCCTGGTCGCACCTGGCGACCGGATTTGGCCCCCTGGCAACCCCCCCTCATGGCCGCGCAGCGCATGCGGTTCTTTGCTTGTATTAAAAAAAAAATCCCTCTTCCTGATTGATGTGACACGACGACGTGCTGCCAGGATTTTTTATTTTCCCCCACAGCAGCCAGGCTGGGAATTGAACCTGCCCTTCCTTTTCAATTCAGGAAAAGGTATGTATTCTGTTATTCCCTGCCTCCAGTGCGTGCGTCCCCCCTTGCGGTCCTTTCTTTCTCCCCCCCCCGTGCGGCCCCACTGGCATGTCCCCTGCAGTCCCCTTGGGTGTCCTGTGCGGTCCCCCATGCGGCTCCCCTGGCGTGTCCCGTCCGGCCCCCCATGCAGCCCCCCTGGCGTGTCCCGTGCGGCCCCCGGCACCTACACTTAGATTTGTGTGTGTAGGGGGGGGAGGGGGCGCGAATGTGGCTTCCCGCTCCTCCGTCTTTTGGCATCTGTCCGCCCGAGCCGGGAGGTGGCGGGGGGACCGCCGTTGGGCTGGTGGTATTTCTTCCCTCGGGAGGGGGCAATGCAGTCCTTTGCCTCCCGATGCTCCCTCGCCCGGTGTGGGAGATGGGCGCGGGGGGGGCGAGCGAAGGCGAGCGGGATGCCGGCGCGGGAGATGGCTGCGGGGGGGTAGCGGGGCAGTAGCTGTCGCAGGGAGGGGAGGGGGGAGCGGGCCAGTGGCGGTCGCGGTTAGCGCACGGTGGGTACAGGGGGCGGCGGGGAGCTCCTTGCTCGGATCGCCTGCCTTCCTCCCTTCCCCCTTCTCATCCATAGCTGCATCATGTAGTGTGGGGGTGTGTAGGACACCCTCCCAGTCAGTCACCCAGTCACCCTCCCCTGTCACCCTCTCCTGTCACAGTCACCCTCCTCTGTCACAGTCAAGTTACCCTCCCTGTCACAGTCACCCTCCCTGTCACAGTCACCCTGTCACTTTGTCACAGTCACCCTGTCACCTTCCCCTGTCACAGTCACTTTGTCACAGTCACTTTGTCACAGTCACCCTGTCACCCTCCCCTGTCACCCTCCCCTGTCACCCTCCACTGTCACAGTCACCCTGTCACAGTCACCCTGTCACAGTCACCCTGTCACAGTCACCCTGTCACCCTCCCCTGTCAGTCACCCTCCCTGTCACAGTCACCCACCCTGTCTCAGTCACCCTGTCACACACCCCTGTCACAGTCACCCTCCCTGTCACAGTCACCCTCCCTGTCACAGTCACCCTCCATGTCACAGTCACCCTCCCTGTCACAGTCACCCTCCCTGTTACAGTCACCCTGTAACAGTCACCCTGTCACAGTCACTCTGTCTCCCACCCCTGTCACAGTCACCCTCCCCTGTCACAGTCACCCTCCCCTGTCAGTCACCCTGTCATCCTCCCCTGTCACAGTCACCCTGTCACAGTCACCCTGTCACCCTCCCCTGTCACTGTCACCCACCCTGTCACAGTCACCCTGTCACAGTCACCCTGTCACAGTCACCCTGTCACCCTCTCCTGTCACAGTCACCCTCCCTGTCACAGTCACCCACCCTATCACAGTCACCCTGTCACACACCCCTGTCACAGTCACCCTCCCTGTCACAGTCACCCTCCCTGTCACAGTCACCCTCCCTGTCACAGTCACCCTCCCTGTTACAGTCACCCTGTAACAGTCACCCTGTCACAGTCACCCTGTCTCCCACCCCTGTCACAGTCACCCTCCCCTGTCACAGTCACCCTCCCCTGTCACAGTCACCCTGTCACAGTCACCCTGTCACAGTCACCCTGTCACCCTCCCCTGACACTGTCACCCACCCTGTCATAGTCACCCTGTCACAGTCACCCTGTCACAGTCACCCTGTCACCCTCTCCTGTCACAGTCACCCTCCCTGTCACAGTCACCCTGTCACACACCCCTGTCAGTCACCCTCCCTGTCACAGTCACCCTCCCTGTCACAGTCAACCTCCCTGTCACAGTCACCCTCCCTGTCACCCTTCCCTGTTACAGTCACCCTCCCCTGTCATAGTCACCCTATCACTCTCCCCTGTCACAGTCACCCACCCTGTCACAGTCACCCACCCTGTCACAGTCACCCCGTCACAGTCACCCCATCACCCAGTCACCCCGTCACAGTCACCCAATCACCCAGTCACCCCGTCACCCCACCAATCACCCCGTCACTCCACCCAATCACCCCGTCACAACATTCAATCACCCCGTCACCCCACCTAATCACCCTGTCACCCCACCCAATCACCCCACCCAATCACCCCCTCTCTCTCTCTCTGCCTCTCACCCTCTCTGTCTCTCACCCTCTCTCTCTCACCCTCTCACCCTCTCTGTCTCTCACCCTCTCTCTCTCACCCTCTCACCCTGTCTCTCTCACCCACTCTCTGTCTCTCACCCTCTCTCTGTCTCGCTCTGTGTCTCTCACCACACTCTGCTGTCTCACACTCTCTCACCCACACTCTCTGTCTGTCTCACACTCTGGACCTGGATATCTTACTTACCCTATATATCTTAACTGCCCTACACTACCCCAAAATAACCTATACTGCTTTCTTACAGATCTGACTCAAGCTTCACACGGGAGACATCGGAATCCCCCCTAACCCAGAAGACAGGTAGGGAACACCTCCCCTCCAATGTGGGTACCTGGACATTGAGGGACTGCGGATCAGGTAAGATCCCAGGCGGGATTGCTGCTTTAGATATTGTGAAGCGGGGACATCCAGACACTGGTAAGGGGTTCAGGAAACTAGTCATTCACATCTGGCTTTTATTTCTAGATCCAACATTTACTTACACACACACACACACACACGTAACAAATACTAATTGTTGTATAATGTAATACAATAAAGAAACTTATGTCAAAAATGAATGTTGTTCTTACTAGGAATTTATTACATTTATTTTATTTATATATTTTATTTTAAAGCGGGGTTGGGGGCGAGACTAGGGGCGGGGCTGGGGCGAGACTAGGGGCGGGGTTGGGGGCGGGACTAGGTGGCGAGTAGATTTTTTGTTTCGGCGAGATGGTAGCGATGGTGTTCCGCCTTCTCTCCCCGGCCCCTGCTTATCCGCGCGGGGCGGAGGTGTCCCCCCCTTCTTCCCCCCAGCTTCCCGCGCCACTTCCAGCTTTCCCCGGTTCCCGCGCAGGGTGGAGGTGTCCCCCCATTATTCCCCCCAGCTTCCCACGCCACTTCCAGCTTTGCACGGTCCCCGCATGCGTGTGTGTGTGTGTGTGTGTGTGTGTGTGTGTGTGTGTGTGTGTGTGTGTGTGTGTGTGTGTGTGTGTGTGTGTGTGTGTGTGTGTGTGTGTGTGCATGGGAGAGTGTATGTGTATTTATGGGTGTGCGTGTGTGTGTGTGTAGGATACCAGAAGGGTCACCCCACCCAGTCACTCCAGTCACCCCACCACCCCACCCCAGTCACCCAGTCACCCCACCAAGTCACCCCATCACCCCACCCAGTCACCCCATCACCCCACCCAGTCACCCCGTCACCCCACCCAGTCACCCCGTCACCCCACCCAGTCAACCAGTCACCCCAACCAGTCACCCCGCCACCCAACCCAGTCACCTCGCCACCCCGCCACCCCACCCAGTCACCCCAGTTAACCAGTCACCCCACCCAGTCACCCCGTTACCCCAGTCATCCAACCCCCGTCGCCCTCTCTCTCTCGCCCTCTCTCTCTCTCTCTCTCGCCCCCTCTCCACCCTCTCTCTCTCGCACCCTCTCACACCCTCTCTCTTTCTCACACCCTCTCTCTCTCTCATACCCTCTCTCTCACACACCCTCTCTCTCACACACCCTCTCTCACACACCCTCTCTCTCTCACACCCTCTCTCTCTCACACCCTCTCTCTCTCTCACACCCTCTCTCTCTCCCCCACACCCTCTCTCTCTCCCACACCCTCTCTTACACTCTCTCTCTCTCTCTCAAACCCTCTCTCTCTTTCACCCTCTCTCTCTCACACCCTCTCTCTCTATCTCACACCCTCTCTCTCCCCCACACCCTCTCTCTCTCCCCCACACCCTCTCTCTCTCCCACACCCTCTCTCACACTCTCTCTCTCTCACACCCTCTCTCTCACCCTCTCTCTCTCACACCCTCTCTCTCTCTCACACACCCTCTCTCTCCCCCACACCCTCTCTCTCTCCCCCACACCCTCTCTCTCTCCCCCACACCCTCTCTCTCACACCCTTGCTCTCTCACACCCTCTCTCTCTCACTCACCCTCTCTCTCTCACACACCCTCTCTCTCTCACACACCCTCTCTCTCTCTCTCACCCCCTCTCACACACGCCCTCTCTCTCTCACACCCCCTCTCTCTCTCTCTTTCTCTCTCACACCCCCTATCTCTCTCAAACCCCCTCTCTCTCTCTCACCCTCTCCCTGTGTCTGTCTCACACTCTGTTTCTGGATCTCTTATTTACCCTATATATCTTAACTGCCCTAAACTACACCAAAATAACCTATATTGCTTTCTTCTAGATCTGACTCAAGCTTCACACAGAAGACATCGGAACCCCCCCTAACCCAGAAGACAGGTAGGGAACACCTAACATTGCGGGAATGAGGGTACCTGGACATTGAGGAACTGCGGATCAGGTAAGATCCCAGGTGGGATTGCTGCTTTAGATATTGTGAAGCGGGGACGTCCAGACACTGGTTTAGGGGTTCAGGAAACTAGTCATTCACACCTGGCTTCTATTTCTAGATCGACATTTACACACACACACACACGTAACAAGGACTAATTGTAGTATAATGTAATACAATAAAGACATTTATGTCAAAAACGAATGTTGTTCTGGCTAGGAATTTATTAAATGTATTTTATTTATATATTTTATTTTAAAGCGGGGTTGGGGGCGGGACTAGGGTTGGGGGCGGGACTAGGGGCGGGGTTGGGGGCGGGACTAGGTGGCGAGTAGATTTTTTGGTTGGGCGAGTAGATTTTTGGGTGATTTGTCGAACACTGTATATATATATATATATATATATATATATAACAATGAAAAGAAAAAGAAAAGCATCCCAACTCAGCACTCAAGTATGCTCAGAACAAATATCAAAGAAAATTATGATTTATTTAACAGCACAAATAATCAAACATAAAATACAAAAATTATTAACAACAAACCCTGACATCCTCCTGTGATAGAATATGTATCAGACAGAGGAAATCCCCTATGAAGATACTGATGGACCCCTAATACCCAAGGCAAGGGGAAAAAAACCTATAAGCACAAAATATATGTAGAACAAGGGGTTAGCAATAACCCCTTGAACCTACAATGCCGGCCTCACCCCTAGTAAATATAAAACCACACAGCAAGCATAGATAACACATGCACCAAATTGCCTAATACATGCTGATGTAAAATACATATATTATATACATACACCGTAAATGCAATTGGTATAATCAAGGCAAACCAGGCACAGAATCAAAAAGAGACTGTTAGTATGGGATCAACAAAGGTTAACAGTTCATATCAGTTAACATAGTCCATGAGACCATCCATGCCACACTGTGATAGCAAAATGTCCAAAGGGTAAAGATCTTCCAATTGAGGGGTCCATCCACAGGGGAGTCAGGGAAAAACAAACGCCCCTATATATATATATATTTTTTTTTTTTAGATTTTACCAGTTTTTAATCTTATTGTTTAACGCAGATTTTTTTCCTATAGGTTTTTCACGATCTTACAATTTTTTTTAAAGCAATAGAGGAAGAGCTTGTCTTCGCTGGATCAGACGGCGGCTGTAAAATATTCATACTAACAATCAGGTAGTGTACACTATAAAATACAGTACACCCACTTATTTTTGAAAAAGTCCCAGGATCCTCAGGGAGGGACAGATCACATGGGGCTAGTCAGCCAATAGGGCTTGCACAGAGAAGGTAAGCAGGATATCCTCTGTGGCAGAGGATACGCACGCCAGTCGAAAGAATGGAGGCAATGGAGAAGATACTGTCCAAAGAACAGTGCTTCCCTGGACTAGGCCTAGACTTGCCCCTTAGGCCCCAGCTTGGCCCTGAGCACTTGAGTGAAGTGTTGTAGGGAAGGCCCCAGATAGGGACGCATTAGTGCACAGCAGTACTATTGCATCAGTTACCGGACAACCACGCGGTGCTCTGTGGTCTGGGACCAGGCCATATGCCTACATATACATTATAGTGAGACTCTCCAGCTGGAGCTCGCCCAACTAGGAGGATCAGAACTCTTAAGGAGTGAGGGGATTTTTGTTGGAAGCCCCAAGCCATGGGGCCTGACTGATCCTTTGATCCGACTGCGACACCTGGGTACCGGAGTGCCCAGGCAGGTATCCTAATTGAACAAATGGCTCAAACACTTTGGGGTAGTGCTACCTCACACTTTGGGTGGGATTGTTCTGCGGACACCAGGTGTTTAGGGGCCCAGGGCACCATCAGTACTTTGGGGGATTACCAAGTGTTGGGACATTGGGTATACACCGTGGGTACCAGGGGTACTGTTATTATATGTGTTCAGTACAGTATATGGTAATGTGTATGTACAGTAAAGATCTGTTATATAGATTGTGTGTGTATTATTACTAAGTGGTTATTGAGTCCTATGTGGGACCATCCCGCCCTGCTAGTATCCCTCATGCGGAGGTGCTGCACCGAACAGAGAGAGCGAGCTCACACCAGGCTCCCAGTGGCGAAGGCGTAGGCCTCCTGTGAGCAACAGGTACAGCAGCATGTGTTGTCGCCTGCGTAGTTCCTGTAAGCATATAGAAAGGGGGCTACATGTATATTGCTACATTTTATGTTAAATTAACCAGTTGTCCCAATAAGAAATAAATGAAGTTGTTACAAAACTTACTAAGTTGTTATAACATTAAATCAACTAAGACATAAAAAAAAATTCTTTTGCTTGGACATATTTCAAGACATCTGCTGCCCAAAGCACATAAGCCAATGTACTCCGGAAGACAGTGAACAAAGCTGTACAGTATATTCCACATCTTAAACGTCAATTCACTGTCTGAAATCTTAAATAAAAAAAAATTAAAACGCCAGGATTTTACATGCCCAGAAGACATTGTCAAGATCTCAGTTTGATAGCAATCCTTGAGTGCATACACTTTCCAAAGTCACATGAAATGTATATGTAACATTATATTTAAAATAGTGTATATTGCCTGACAACAAAATCTTAAATCCTAACAGGATGTTTTGGGATCTGCTCCATGTATTGTTTTATTTAGCTCAGCATCAATACATTATTGACATTTACTTCTAAACTACAGTTAGAAACTGGAAACAAGGTTTAGAAAACGTAGTCCTGGAAATATGTTGAAAAACTGGTACTCTCAAATCACACTGTCATACAGAGCTTTGTTGTTCAACATTGACAGGAACTTTGAATCTGAGGTCTTTTGGTGCTGGAAATTCAGCTTGTATTGTAGCTCTCATAATTTGAAGGGAATATATGCACTGCTATTGCTGCTTTGTCATTTTTACTATTTTGTATAGTTGATATTTTTGCCATCTGACACTGATTGCTCCCAGCAGGAAAAAACCTTTTATATACAGGTCTAAAAAAATACTGTTGTTGGACAGCTATTGACTGTACTACTTATAGACACTGCTAGATATGTGTAATCTGTTGGGAAATCAGTTAGCAAACCTTTTCGCTGAATTTGTGTAATTCATGTAGTCGTGAACACTTAAAGTTTTTTTTAACTGGTGCAAAAGTTAACTTCTTTTTCCAAAACGTAGCAACAAAATGTTTCCACTTTTGACAGTTTCAGTAAAAATAAAAAAAATCTAGCGTCTAGGTCACATGATCAATGTGATCTGCCCATTGGTCATGTGAAATTTCTGCTAAAAAACATTTGCTAATATTTTGGGGCGAATAACTCTAAATTTCAACAAGTTCTCTAACTTGTGTGAGCAATTCACATATTTCTAGACACAGCGGTCTCTAATAGCATGTCTTTATTAAATATATAGCTTGTTCATCGGTGGATAATGAAAAAAAGTATTTAAAAAGTCTGGAGAATTTAGTAGGTTTTTCTGAATCTAATTAACGTTTGACTGCTGTAGAGTGATGCAAATGTATTGCTATCCAAAGACACCCAGACCTTATGGAGTCTAGAAGGGAAGGTCTCCAAGGCATCCCTCGGGTTGACATTACAATGCCAAAGTATTCAATGCCCTCTGAGATGCTGTGTCATCTAAATACCAATTGTTTGCTGTGATTAAATGTAACTGTTTGTTTACCCAAATAAAAAAATACAGGTGCGCCGACGAGTATTCTAACACTTGCCTTGGAAAATCTGGGGCTATAACCAACAAGATCCAGGAACATGCTGCATACATGCTGCAAACATTTCAGTGACATTTCTGCAGAGACTAATGGCCCATCAGATTAATACAGCAGGGGTCCCTGGCAGTCCCATTCAGTTTGAATGGGACTGCCAGGGATCCCCGCTGTTAATCTGATGGGCCATTAGTCTGTCTGCAGAAATGTTACAGCATGTAACCAGCATGTTTTCAGCATGTACCCAGTATGTACCTGGGTCTTGTTGGTGATTTCCCCAGATTGGTTTTAGAATACTCGTCGGCACTACAGTATATATATATTTTTTTTAAAAGACACCTTGTGAATTTTTCCTTTTAAAGTATATGGTTCTAAAATGACAGAATATGTTTGTCTTAAACCTATCATTACCTAATTTACTAGTCAATCTTTTTTTATTAGTGATTGGTTGTCAGTTTAAGGAATCGTGAGGGGTTTCGCTCAAACAGGTTTGCACTAATTATAGTAATCTTCGCATTTATGATTTCTCAAATGTAACCACCTTTAAATACTTCTAAAGTCACATATTCTACTGTATTCTTACATGCATTAGTGGGCATTGGGAATATTGTGCAACTGTCTCAGGAGCAAAATTATTAAGTCATATTTAGCTAACGTGTTATCTTCTAACAAAAGAGTACTTGATCAATCTAACATTACATAATCGCATGCCCATGTGCAAGAATGTTTGTTACCAATACAGTGTTTACAAATCTTGGAAAATAAGGAACAGCTGCCCAGATTAAATTGAGAAAAACTTATGGGAATAATTATATTATTGCCACATAATTATTAAACGTGAGTGTAGCCCCGGGTTTATTTTGCACTCACTGACCCCCCTCCGCGAGTGCCGAGTGGTTGCGGGTGCCGCCGGAGGCAGCGACGGACCCGCTGGCACTTCGCGAGGGTGGGGGCCAGTGCAGGGAGCGCTCGGCATCCCTGGAGCTCCGGCGGCGTACCCGGCTAGCGGGGGCCGCCATGAAGTGTTGCGCGAGCGTGAACGGGATCGCGCATGCGCAGCAGGTACACTAGAGCCAGGGAGAAGTCGCGTGAGGGTAGGGAAGCAGAGGAAAAGGTTGCGGCGGCCATTAGGTGTTCGCGCATGCGCAGGGCAAGTGCGCGCGCGGCCCCAATGCCCAGACAGGTCCCACGGGACTACAATTCCCATAGGGCCTAGCAAGGCAGGCACCAGGTGCCTGATAGTGGCCAATGAGGGCCAAGGATTCCCTGGAGGAGATATAGATACATTTCGCAGGCTTTGGCGCAGGCAGTTGGAGCTGGGAGCAGGAGGGGGAAGGAGGGGACTCTGCCCTTAGGTGTGAGAGTGTGCAGGTTTGTCAGTGTCACGGCTGGTAGTGCTGTGAGCGCTGACAAGTAGGCACAGTGTATGCAGCGTGTGCAGTGGGTTGCTGCAGGTTGACTGAGTGTGTGCAGTGTGTTTGCTGCAGGCGCTGTTAGTATTAGCTAGAGTTAGGACTGGGAAGAGTTAGGAGAGCGGAGCAGGCCATTAAACCCTTATGTCCCAGATAGGTCCTCACTCCCCAGTTTGTGGTGCTGCAGGGACAGGCCCTAGGTTAGGGACCATGTCACATAGTGCCAGTGATAGATAGGGACACAGCGGACGCTGCGGTTCCTGTGAAGAGGTTCGGGCTCCAGTCGGGGCCCACAGAGACTATATCCAGGGTGAGATCGCCTTGGCGGTCCTCGTGCAAAGAACCAGTTTGGGATCAGACGGAATCACTGAGCAACGGATCCTTTGTGAAGCAGTTGCTGATCCGAGTACTGGAGTGCTCGGCAGGTACTTTACATCCACAAGTGCACCAACGGACCCTTAGCTTAATAGTGACTGCGCAGTCACCCATATCCTCTCTCTGCAAGAGTGCGGGACATTGGGTGGGGATCCTATGGACACTGGGTGGGATCACTCAGTGTTGGGGGAAGCGTTTGGTGAGACGCCTTGGTTATTAGTGTCTCCTCTGTAGAGGGACACCTGTTATTCTATTGTTGATATATGTGTGTACGTTCTCAAGTAAAAGGTATTCGTTATCATAAGGTGTTGTATGTTTCTTGCGCAGGGGAATCTCACATCACGGGGATCCTGGGTAAGTGGAGGCGCTGCGCTAAGGAAATGTGTAAGTGTTACCCCAGGCTCCCAGCTAGCGGAGGCTCAGATCTCCTGGAGCCGCAGGTGTTGTACAGCGACCAGTAGTTCCTTTGGGAGGGTTCAGAAAAAGGGCTACATGCGCATAACAGTTAATTATTTACAGCTATTAATTCATTCATTAATTCCCCGAAAAATGGTCTCTGTGACGGTAGGGGTAGGGGCTACTTTAATTAAAGGTTGAGCCCAATATTACCTTTCTGTCAATGATGTGAGATAGCTATTTATGTATTGTGGCAGGACGGCCTCGCGGCTGAGTCAGTAAGAATCCCAAACCGTTGGTTAGGCTGTAACTGCAGTGATTTATTCTCCACAATAACAACAAAAATATTGACACTCTTTAAGGAAAACAAAACCATAAAATAAAACCCAACTCCCCTTGTAAGACTGAATGCACATCTCATCCCTAGCTAACCACCTGGGTAGCTAACCTAGTTCCAGGTTTAAACACCACTATACCAATGTCTGGAAAGAAATATAAAGTCGTTATCTGATAGTTTTGAACTCTGTCCCGAGAGAGGCCATGCAATCGCTTCTGGATACTGCAACACAGCTTTAATCCCACCGCAGCCGGGTCCTTGTAGACAGGGCTGTGTCCAGCAGATTGGTGGCCCTCGTGGCAATCCTCTGCCTGGAAGTGAGTCCCGGCTGGTCCCAGCAGACCCTGCTTGCTGCATACCTGGGAAACCAGAGCAACCCAGGTCCTTACTGGTTTGGAAAAGTCACTTTCTTCCCCGCTGGGGAAAATCAATCTCCCTTGGGCAGGTTGCTTCCTGCCTTTTAAACCCCCGTATATTCAGAAATTCTGTCTTAATTGGCAGCAGCTAGTCTCTCCAGGAGGAATTGAACTGCCTGCATACTGGGAAGCCCACATACTGCACTACTCCATCATACAGAGATAGTGTAAGGGATCGGGGGACACGCGCCTTACAGCGGGTCCCCGTCACCCCGGCTCCCAGTACTGCCGCTCGTCCCAGGCCCCCTCCCCGTCAGCTCCTTACCCGCTCCGGTCGGATGCCACGCCACTCCTCTGCGGCACACGCTGCCTCCGCCCACACGCTGCAGGGGCGCGCGCGCGGGAGTGTTACAGGGCGTGCGCCCGTCCTCTTCTACACTCCTCCTGCAGCCTTGGCTCCACCTCCCAGCAGCTGGAGGCTTTTCCCACTAGGGAACACTACATCAGGCATCCTAACCTATCCCTGGGAACGCTCAGGCAAGCCCCCGCTCCGCCTCTTGCTCCCATTGGTTCTCCAGCATTTCAAGTTCCTGTCTGCCCTCTCCTTCCTCGCTCTGCATAGTTTTCCTGTGGCTCTTGTTGTACGGAGGTCTATGCCTGGCTCTCTTTTGTATTGCACCTCTTGCTCCAGTCCCTGCCCTCGTTTGATACCCTTGGATATGATCTCGGCTCTCGTTATACTTCGTGTACCTCGTTACTTCCTGGACTCGGCTTTGGACCTCACTACGCTACTCTCTGCTGCCCCTGACTTACGGCTTTCGGATCTTTACCCTCGGACCTCTGGCACCCTGGACGCGGCAAGTATCAGGCTAACTCTTTGTCACCAGGCCCGGCAATGCATCATACCACACACCGGGCACGCCCTCACTGCTGTGGGTGCGTGTTATACCCTTACACACCTCAGTATTGGGGATTGGCCAGGTCTGCGGGCAGTCAAGCATTACAGATAGGGACTGTCACAGTATATACAGTTTATTGTAGAAATCCTATACATGTTCCTTTTTTAATATGTGCAACAGTGGTGTACAGCTCTACTCAAGCGTGGGGACCTTTATGTATTAACTTTCTGTTACAACATGAGCTGTAATCACATCAGAGTTTGGCATTGTAGGCCTGGACACACTAATGGGATTAGGCCCACCTGCTGGGTGGACTTGCTCTGCAAGAAAGCTGTAAGCCCTGGGGCTGTAGATGTATGGTTGGTCTGTGGAAGGGGGTTGTACCAGCATTGTCCTGGCCCTAGGGCCATGTGCAGAGACCAGGAATATTGTTCCTACCCAAACTAGCTGGCCTCTCCCCGATTAGGATAGGGGTATAATTACTCCCCCCCAGCTTCAAGAGAGTCATTCTGGACTGGAAATTCTTATTGAAATCTGTGTGCTGACAGGGCACTGGCAGAGCTCCTGTAAAGGAAGAGGTGAAAGGGAATCAGCAGAAGGGAACTGAGAAGACCCAGTGCATGAATCTGGAGCATCCAGTGTAGCTATGAAGCTGTGTGTGCAGCTTTGGCTGGAGCTGTTTGAAGCAATGGTGGGGAATTATTATTATTATTAAACTGCTAGCAAGAGGAGAGAAAGGCAGTGCTGCCCATACTACAGAGGACAGCGGCACAAGTTGGGAACGCGTATCAGGGTAAGTTTCCGGACAGAGGTCTCACGCACCTAGGACTTTAGGTTGTTCCCTCAGTTGGGTGAGTTTGTGTATGTGTTTTATGTACTGGAAGTTTGTGGAAACTATTTCCAATAAATTCACTTTTTGTTCAACTCTGCATTTTTGTCTAGTGTATAGATCCCTGGTGTAAATTGTCCTGGTCTCCCATGACAGTCTCTACATAGACCAAAAGGTATTCACGTCTTCTGGTCAATATACTGCAACAAGATGGGTGGCAACTGCATTTTTCATTTGGAAGACCTAGAAACAGCGATGCATGTGCAAATTCCAGGGTTATGTTTAAAGCTTTAAAGGTTTTTAATGTATTGATATATTCCAGTAGGTGATTACAGAATGTACACAAATATAGCATAAATGCAAATATGTATTATCACTCCATTAAACTGTAAAAACATTACTTTAAAACATAAATCATTCAGCAATATCAGTCTTAATTGTCGCTAACAAGTTTAATCTGCATATTTACTAATGTAATAGATAATGTAGTAAATGGCATTAACACTTCATAATTGGTCTCATTATCAGTTTTTTCATTATTCAGCAGCACAGAAAAGAGCAACACATTGTAATTAAAATTGTTAAACAGGTGAGACGAGACAAAGAGAAATAGAGACAAAGTGTAGATGTTGAGAGTTAAAATAATTTCATATTGTATAGTAACTGGAGTATTACCAGAATAAAAAAAAGTAGGTGCTCATTTAATGGTAAGAGTTACACTGTATAATGCACAAGACTACGGCAAGCAAAACAATGCAGAGTTCGCACCTATAGCCACCCCCAGCAAACGCAATTGATTTTTTTTTTCAATTTACTTGGAGATATTAAAGGTTGATTTGAATTAAGTGATGACATTGTTGTAATTGATTTCTCTCTGCAGATACCTGCAGGAATTGAGTGTGCTAAAAAATAAGAATCTGTTGATGGAGACCCACTACAAAAAAAAGTCAAAAGGTGTACAGAGAAAAATCAATCCTTGCTAATAAGGGACACTGTGATATAACCATGTTGTCATACTTTAATACATTTTGCTAAGCAAAATGGAGATTAAAGTACATAAAGTATATTGTTAAAAACATCCTAATAAATGTGCACACAGATGTGGCCAAATATACTGTCTCTGGAGCCACAGGATGAAAAGCCATGACTCTGTGGACAGTTGAAGCTGCAGCTGCCTGTTTAAGGTCTGTTCTTCCATATGGGTCCCCCCACAGAGAGATTTCTCTGCTGCAGTACAGCCGCGGCCCCTTATATTCTCCGATATCTCCGATTTTTTTCGGGGATTTTTTCCGAATGCCACGCACTTCACCGCGTTCATGCTGCATTCATGTTGCATTCATGCCAGCGTCACCCGCGGTTGATGTGTTTATTGATGTGTTTATTGATAATGGTTCTGATTTAATTGGTTGCAATTCTTCGCGTATCCGCCAGGTGGCAGATATTCATGAGTTGTAATGCGCATGCGCTTCAGTAATGTGTCGACTTGCAGGTGTTTAAAAAAAATACCACAGTGGTCATTGTAAATTGACCTTGGTACTGAAGAAGTTACAATAATGTATCAATTTAGGCTTTTCATATTAAAAAATACATGCGCAGTGTCTGGTGTTGTTTTATTGTCCTGCAAGTCCCGACATGAGTGCACCACTGCGGTCCGTGTTCCAAAAACCCGACATAACGTACGCTTATTTAATATGGACCGCGATTAATGCAACAGATGATATGATGGCAACAGTTGGTCAAATTTATCAGTATTTTATCGAAAACTATGACTTTTACAAATTTTCACCAGATGCTCATGTGTGGAAGCGTGCAATAAGGAAAAAGTTATGTATCGATCCGTGTTTTTTTTCGTATTGATCCCGCACACGGTGTTAAAGGAGGGTATTGGTGTGTAGCACCAGATTTTTCCTGTATCTTTGATCATGGAGACTTCAAAAGGCGAAAGGTCATGTTAAAATCAACTAAGAAACGTCAGTCGCAGGCAAGTAATGCGCCAGCACCAGCACCGGCTTCCAATAACGGTCCGACCGTCAGTGAAAACCTGGTGACCGGCAACCCTTGCTGTCTGTCCCCGCCCGGACACCTGCAGCCTGAGCCGGATTTCGCGTACAGATTCCAGCAAGCTTGCATGTACCAAAGCGATTTCCAGCCTCATCAGCTGACTACAGGTGTAGTAGTCCCGCTGTCACCTGTCCACTACGTGTATAATCAAGAATACGGGACTGGAAGTGGCTCGGCGCCAGCTGATTGGCAAAGTCTATGGTGAGTAATGTTGCCGTATTTTATTCTGTTTTTGAAATATCAATATCAATGCACAGTCAAGCGATTCTCCTGTAAGCAATATCATTGGCTGAGCAGCTTCTACAGTAAATACTGAAAAATTGGTGGAAAGCTAGGCGCATGCGCATTGGAACCTTCTTGAAACGCATATGCGTGTCATCACATCAACAGTAGGCGCATGTGCATGTGAACAGGAGACGCCCCCGAGAAAATTATTGGTGGGACTGACTGTGGGAACTTCTTTAGGGGACTGACTGAACATTACAGTAAAACTTGTACTTTTGTTTTTCCTCAGAAAAGAAAACTTTGTCATCTCATGCGAAAAACGGCAAATGGAGATATTTCGATGGATAATATCGCTTTGCGTAAAAAAAAAACACGTACCAGAGTCAACAGTTTAGTGGCCGTTGTTATTAATTAGGATAGAATACTGTAACTGAGAGCTTCATAGAAAACCTGAAACAGTATGCGGTTGTTTTCAGACCGTATACAATACTTTTTTATATACTGTATATATATATACTGTATAATGAACCCGAAAAATAAAAAGTATGCATTTATTCTACATGTATTCCAATACATATGTGTATTCTATACCCGTACAGCATGTATTGTTTTAATACTCTTGTGATGTACTGAGCATGCCTACAGTATATAGTACAGTACTGTGCAGTATGCCTGGACAGTACTGTACTGTATGTATGTTGTTACAGTATAAAAGGAGACAATGGAACAATTTAAAACAAATCAACATTTTCTTTTATTGGTGGAGTAAGTACAAAAGCATTTATGGAGTAAGTAAAACATTTATTTACAAATAAAATTGAAAAACATTTAACGTGTACAGCAATTCAAAAAATGTACAGGTGTATGGTGTACTGCTAGTAAAAACATTTATGTACAGAAAGTCAAAACATTTATAGTGGGATGGTGTACAGTACAGTAAGTCAGGCCTGCACAACTCCAGTCCTCGAGGGCCGCAAACAGGCCCGGTTTTCAGGATATCCAGAATACCGGGCCTGTTTGCTGCCCTCGAGGACTGGAGTTGTGCAGGTCTTGTGTAAGTAAAAAAAATTCTTTATTAATAAAATTTAAAACACGCAACATCTCCTTTATTAAAGTACAGAAAGTCAAAACATTTACAGCAAAACAGTATGGTGTTGGTAAAAAAAAATCTTTATTAATAAAATGTAAAACAAGGATGGTGTGCACAGTCAGGCCTGCACAACTCCAGTCCTCGAGAGCCGCAAACAGGCCCAGTTTTCAGGATATCCTGTAAACCGGGTCTGTTTGCGGCCCTCGAGGACTGGAGTTCTGCAGGTCTTGTGTAAGTAAAAACATTTCTTTATTAATACAATTTAAAACAAGCAACAAGTCAAAAAATAAACAACATTTGAACAGTCATGCAAATTCGATCCCCACCAGATTGTGCTTCCAGGGCCGAGGCCTTGTATGACGCATTAATGGCGTCTCTCACGATTTTCATTACAGGATCTGTAATTGAAAAATAGCGCCGCAATTCCTCCACAATAGTCCTTCTTAAATTTTCAGGAAATGCCCTTTTTTCGCGATTTCCTTCGTAGTTTACATTGTTGGCCCACCCGCAGTACACCAAGTAGGACACGTGGTGCTTGAAAATTAACATGGCATATTTCTGGGGTAAACCAGCACTCATCACTCCCTGAGTTTTTTGGGCAGCTCGCGCAGGATGATGTCGGGCACCGTATCGATGCAAGTGTATGTGGGTTGGATTCTGGGAGCGGGTGTTCTTCTGGGAGCGGGTGTGCTTGTGGCGGCGGGCGAGAGTAGGTTGTCTGGGAGGATGCTTTTATCCTGTCTTGGTTGCTGTGTTGTCTCCTGACGTGGTCTTGACGGGGTTGTCATGTCATCCTCGTCAACGGCATACATGTACACATATTCTTCTGGTGGAGGGGGTGCGCTTGGTGATGGAAGGCGGTCGAAGGTCCCATTCATCCCATCCATGCCACCCTCCTGCTCCGGCGTTGGAGATACAGGGGCATGAACTCCGAGCAAATTATGTATCCCCGCTATGTCAGTCTCTATCTTCTCCATCCGTTGATCCATCTTCTCCATCCCTTGATCCATCTTCTCCATCCGTTGATCCATATTTAGCATGGTCTCTAAAAGAAGATCTATCTTTACCAGCATAGTAGAGTTCCCGGCGATATCGACACATAACCCATTCAGCATGCGGTCTAACGAGCTGGATCTTGTGCATGGAGAGCTGTGGACATCTGGGTCGATGGGTGCTACGGAGGATGAGATGGGGGTTCCCTGGAGAGAAGCGTCAGCGTCGTTTAAGAAGGATGGAGGAGGTGACCTGTGGATTTCCGGGAGAGAAGCGTCAGCGTCGTCGAAGAGGGATGGAGAAAGTGACCTGTGGATTTCCAGGAGAGAAGCGGCAGAGTCGTCGAAGAGTAGTGGAGAAGATGGGCTGTGGGTTTCCGGGAGAGCAGCGGCAGAGTTGTTGAAGCGTAATCGAGGAAGTGGCCTGCGAGTTCGATGGGTTGGCTGCCATTTGTTTTGCTTTGAGTGTACATCACCGAATTTCTTCTTGACATAATAAGGCTTACGTGTATTAAAACCCTTAGCCCTTGGGGTCAGCAGAAGGTTTTCTTTATTAGCCTTAGCCTTTCGCTTTGGCGTTGGCTTGGAAATGGCTCCCGCCTTTCTCTTTTTCTACATGACAGGCACGGCAGAAGCGAGTAGGTTCCTGCGTCCGTAGAATCGGGGTTGATCCATGGAAGCAGATGGCACAATACAGTATCTGATCAAGGGAAAGTTCAGATACAGATCGAGTGGTGGCTGTGCAAAGTTTGTAACCTTTTATGCATGGCAACAAGGTACAGGTGTTAAAAGTGGGCGTACTCTAATGTGAGTCATTAACGTATAAATACACCATCCATTTTGTGGATTCACTGCACATTGAATACACAGACTAAACATTGAATATACATTCTTGTGCTTGTATTTCTTTCTACTCGCAGCAATGCCTGTTAAAAAGATTTCAAAGGATCTCAGCATGAGAATTAAGGAGATGTACACGAGCGGATAAGGAATTACAGATATCCAACGCTGGTTAGCTGCATCTGGCCTCGTTGTAACAACAACCACCGTGTGCTATCATGCACACAGTAAGACCAAACAACGCACGAGGACACCAACGGTAACTAATGCGTAAGTATATTTATATAATATATAATACAGTATATCTATCTATTATTAACAAATCTACGTAAGTACCAGCACTCACTGTCTAATAGCTAAATGATGAAAGCAGTTGTAATGCAGAAAATAATACTTTTGCAAATGGAGAAGGCATCAAAACTGGGTCATGTTTGCATAATGGGGGATTTTAATTATCCAGACAGACTGGGGCAATGAGATTAGCGTTACAACAAAAGGGAACAGGTTTTTGGGGGTGCTTAAAGACAATTATATGACCCAAATTATTGAGGAACCAACCAGGAGAGGGGCAGTTCTGGATTTGGTCATATCAAACAATGTAGAAGTAATAACAAATATTCAAGTCCTGGAACATTTGGGTAACAGTGATCATAACATGGTCTCATTTTAAATAAATTATCAAAAAACAGATTACTTGGGTTCAACAAAGACCTTCAACTTTGGAAAGGCAGATTTTAATAAACTGAGGTCTAATCTTGTAGTAATACAATGGGATGATGTTTTTGCAGGGAAAAATGTAGAAGATAAATGGGCAGTCTTTAAAACATTGTTAGAAAAGCACACTTATCAATGTATACCCTTGGGTAATAAGTATAAAAGAAATAAGTCAAAACCAATGTGGCTAAATAAACAGGTAGGGGAGGAAATGGACAAGAAGAGGAAGATGTTTAGATTCTTTAAGTCAGAAGGGACAGAGACATCGTATCAGAATTATAAGGAATGTAACAAAAATTGCAAAAGGGCAATCAAATTAGTAAAAATGGATAATGAAAAAAGGATTGCAATAGAAAGTAAGGTCAACCCTAAAAAATTCTTTAAGTACCTTAATAACAAAAAAATGAGAAAAGAAAATATAGGACCCTTTCAGTGTGAGATGGGTAGGCAGATTATTGGAGATAAGGAAAAAGCTGAGGTATTAAACAAATTCTTTGCCTCTGTGTTTACCAGGGAAGAATCAAGTTCAATAGTAGTGCCGCAGGAGGAAGCCACAACCTCCATATTAATGAACAATTGGTTAACTGAGAAAGAAGTTCATAAGTGACTTGAAAAATTAAAGTTAATAAGGCACCTGGCCCCGATGGCATACATCCAAGAGTTCTCAAGGAGTTAAGCTCAGTAATAGCAAAACCATTATATTTAATATTCAAGGACTCCATTTCCACAGCCTCAGTACCACAAGATTGGCGTAAAGCAGATGTGGTGCCTATATTTAAAAAGGGAGCTAGATCACAACCGGGAAATTACAGACCTGTAAGCCTGACTTCAATAGTAGGGAAACTACTTGAAGGTTTAATAAGGGATAATATTCAGGAATACCGAATGGAAAATAAAATTATTAGTAATAGTCAGCATGGATTTATGAAGGATAGATCTTGCCAAACTAACCTTATTTGTTTCTTTGAGGAGGTAAGTAGGAATCTAGACCAGGGTAATGCTGTTGATGTTGTCTACTTAGATTTTGCAAAGGCTTTTGATACGGTTTCACACAAGAGGTTGGTGTACAAAATAAAGAAAGTTGGACTCAGTAATAATATATGCATCTGGATTGAAAACTGCTTAAAAAACATACAACAGAGGGTTGTCATAAATGGAACTTTTTCAGGTTGGGCTAAAGTCGTGAGTGGAGTACCTCTTTAACTTGTTTATTAATGATATCATACAAACGGGTGAATCATCTGATTAACCCTCCAGGCGCTCAGAATATAGCATAGTCCTGCTGGTGAAAGATTGAGTAAATCTTCTAGACCCAGGCTAAACACAACCTTAGTGTAATATGAAGAAACATATAATCATTCCCCCCAACCGGCTCACCGCGAGCACTATGAGGTTGGGATATGGGACACTCACGTGTAAGTCCTTGTAGTGGTTAGTAAAGCCTGTGCGGGTCTTCCCAGTATGATATGCCTGCTTCTCCTGGCTGAAGTCAGGGTGTCTCTGCTCGTGATCCGTGCTCTTCACCGCCAACCCAATACCCGCAGACGCGGAGGGCGGTCACCTGACCGGCGGCCTGAACGGTACTTGCTGATGACGTCACGGCAGACTCGGTGAAGGAAACCGCAAGCCAGCAGGAACTCAGCGTGCAGACGCTTGATGCAGCAATGTAGAAGAACTTCTCAAGGAGAGAAAGATGCGTCGCACAGCACAAAAATAGATGAAGGCTGATGTGGGATAAAAATTAGCTTTATTTGCACAAGGTGCAAGCGAGTCCTCTTGACGCGTTTCGGCTTGGGAGGCCTTTGTCAAAAGAGTAATGCGCTTGCATCACAAGACATCCATTTATACACCAGCAAACCTATGACAGCTGTTCAAATCAATCAACACAATGAGTATCAGGTGTTTAGTATAATAATCATTGATCACCTCATTATGAAACATAGAGTCCGCATAGTCAACATAGATGTCAGATGAAAAAGTTAAAATACAAAAATGCATAAAAAATGACCAGTCATTGTGACCAAAAACATAGACATATATCAAATTGTTTCTTGTTGGTATATTAATGACAGGTCAATGACACATGAAATCTATACTCCTTGAGCTTATTTAAAGCAAAAATCATTCACTTGTATAATATCACAGACCCAGATGAATGGAATAGGAAAATCAAAAGACTGTGACAGGATACTTCGAACATTTAAAACATTCTACACATATTATTTATAACTTTATCTCATCATAATGTGGCAGTATATGGAAGATGCATATGGATAGAAATTCAATGGGAATAGTATCAAATCATGAAAAATCTATAATGTACTAAACATAAAAATTTTAATATCTAAATAATTATGAAAGCAAAGAGATAAAAGAAGGGTAAGGAAAATAGAGGGGGGGAGGGGGAAAAAAACAGGGGGGGTGGGGGGAAGAAGGTGAGGGAGAAGAGGGGGGGGAGGAGGGAATGGGGAAGAGGGACTGGAGGGATGAGGGGAGGGGGGGGAGGGGACGGGGGGAGGGGAAGGGGGAAAAGGGAATGGGGGGGGAAGGGGATAGGAAAGGGGGGGAGGGAAGGGAATGAAAAAGATAAAGATGGGAAAGGGAAAAGCAAGTGAAAACTTAACAAAAAGGTGACGAAAAAAGAAACTGTAGTAACCAAAATTTATCATAAAGAAAATGTTTAAGTTCCCATTCCACATTGAGACCACAAGGTTGTAAACTGTTCAGAGAGAAAACCCATGACATCTCTTTCTTATTTAAACGGTTAAGTCTATCTCCACCTCTAGGGTGGATTGGGATATGTTCAACCCCACAGTAAGAGAAGTTCTTTAATCCCCCTTGTGGACATAATGAAAAGTGTTTTGAGACTGGATGTGATAAATCACGTTTGTTAATAAGTCTCACATGTTCAGAGATTCTGACATATAAAGATCTTATTGTTCTGCCTACATACCTTTGTTTGCAACCACAGGTGATGACATACACTACTGCACCGACACACTTTATTCGAGCAAATACCCAGTATGTACCTGGCAGATACCTGGAATGCGCCGCTCCTCACCTCTGACAAGCCCCGTTGTGTTTGCCTTCCCAGCCTGGGTTCATGCCTGGCTGATGGGCGGCTGATCTGTTAAATGATAATGATTAGGATTTAATAGGCTGCAATGCTTTGCGTGTCTACCAGATGGCATAAATTCATGAATTGTAATGCAGTATATATATATATATACTGTGCAGTATTGCAGCCAGCGGGAATAAAATGCTTCAATCCCTGCCTGGAAAATAACCCAATGCACTCGGGCAGAAAACAGTCACAAACCTCAATACACCCGGGTATGCCCGAATTCGTGGGACTAGCCGAGCTCGAATAAAGTGTGTCGCCAGTGTACATGTGTAGTTTGACAATAAATGTATTGATCCGCTGTTTGCAATTAGGGAACAGTGTGCGAATTCTTTTTGTAGGTGAAGCATACTTGCAGTAATTACAAAAACCACATTTGAAAAACCCTTTCGGTATATTTCCAAGTTAGGGATCTTTTGATTGGAACATACTTTTGGATATGGATGTGGCAAGTGTATTGGCCTTTTTAAAGGCAAATCTGGGACCAGAGTTAGTATATTGCTCAAGATCAGTATCCATCTTGAGTACATTCCAATGCTTTTGAATAATTTGTTTTATCTGGAATGCTTGTTTACTGTATTTTGTTATGAATAAAGGGCTATCCATTATTACTGATTGTTTGCCTCTTTTATTCTTTTTATGAATTAGCAGTTCTTCTCGGTTCATCAGATCCGCACTTTGAAATGCTCTATCAACAATCTCTTGTTTATAACCCCTAGAGAGAAATTTCGAACTTAGAGTTTTGGAATGTTCCAAAAATGTTTCCTGGTTGGAGCAGAGGCGTTTATACCTCATAAATTGTCCTTTAGGTATACCTTGGATCAATGCTTTAGGGTGACTGTTACTTGCATGCAAGTACGAATTCCTGGCGTGCGGTTTGGTATAAATGTCAGTCTGTATACCCAATGTAGGATCACCATGGATAGTCACATCGAGGTAGTTTATTTTTTCAATATGTGTTTCAAAAGTGAAGTGAAGGTGAAGATCATTACATTTAATTTCATGAACAAAGGAGTGAATACTATCAAGATCACCATCCCATATGAAAATGAAATCATCTATATAACGTTTATAATAAATGATATTAGAACGAAACTTATTAGTGCTACCATAAATGTGTTGAGATTCCCATAAACCCATAAAAAGATTGGCATATGAGGGTGCAAAAGAAGTCCCCATAGCCGTGCCTTGTGTTTGTTAGAAAAACTGTGAATCAAATAGAAAATAATTGTGAGTTAATAAGAATAAAATAGCGTCATTAATGAAAGTGATTTGTGCAGTGGAAAGTGATGAAAGTTGAAGATAATAATAAATGGCACAAAGTCCGTGTAGGTGTTCAATAATGGTGTACAGTGATGTGACATCCATGGTGACCTAGCGATAGCCTGTTTTCCAAATGATGTCCCCCAATGAAAGCAATAATGCTGAAGTGTCCTCAATAAATGATGGTAAGGTTTTAACAATCGGTTGGAGAAATTTGTCCACATATCGTGACACACCATCTCCCAAAGATCCAATACTAGCCACAATGGGATGCCCCGAAGGGTTCTCTAGTGACTTATGGATCTTTGGGAGATGGTGAAACACGGGGATGATAGGGGATTTGCACGTCAGGAACTGTCTCTCTTTATTTGTTATGACATATAGTACGTCACCCAATTCAAGCAGTTTTTCAAGCTCACCAAGAAACCTTTTTGTGGTGTCTGCTTTGAGTTTGGTGTAAAAGTCAGTATTACTCAGTAATCTAAGAGCTTCATCTCTGTATTTATTTGCAGATTGAACAATTATTGCACCCCCCTTGTCGGCATTCTTAATTACAATGTCTTTGTTTTTCTTTAGATCTTCTAAGTCAAGTCTTTCTTGTGCAATGAGATTATCTAGTGTAGAAGATGATTTCGAAAATGAATAACCTTTAGCTAATGTTTTTAAGTCTCTGTCAACAAGTCGTTCAAATGTAGTTAAACATGGCCCTTTGGTGTTATAGGGGATGAAGGTGGACCGTTTCTTAAGATTTGAATCAGTTCTGCCGAAAAAAGGGGGTTCAATAATTGCATCTGTGCATCCCTCTTCATATAGGGACTGTAAATCAAAGGTACATGCAGTATCTGCAAAGGAGGAAGTACTTCTAACTGAAACAGGAGTAATACCGTTATCACCATCATCACAAGGCTTGTCATCTGTGGCTATTGTATTCACAGTTTTCTTTGCAAATAACTTTTTTAAAGCCCATTTCCTGGTATATTTTTGTAGATCTATAATGGTGGTAAATAAATCAAAATTCTCCTGTGGGGCATAGTTAAGGCCTTTGTTTAGCAATAGCACCTGTGATGATGTGAGAACGGCATCAGAAATGTTAATAACATTGTTTAGTGTTGAATTTATGAGTACTTCTTCCTCTTGCTGTCTGCTCCGTGTGTCTTTTCTGCTCTTTTTACCCCTCCTGCACTTCTTTGGTTTTTTGACTGACCAGTCTCTGTATTATTTGGATTTGTTCTAGTATGTTCTTCTCTAGGATTAGATAAGTATGTTCTATCAAAATAACCCGCTTCTTGATCTTTATTGGTGTGTCTCTCTTGTGTAAAAAATGATACCGAGGGTCTATCTGCATTGTCAGAAGAGTCTGTCTCAAAACTCTGTCTACGTTCTACATTAGGTGATTTCAGAATACATCTAGTATTAGACTTTTGAGTATTAATCTCTTCTTCTGAAGACCATTTGCGTGGGGTTGAATGTGAAGGATACCTACCCCTGGAGAAATCTCTTGTAGGAACAGGTCTTTCCCAGAAATAGATCTGACCTTTTTCATAGTCAGACCTATCTCTTGAAAATTTTTCCTGTTTCTTAATGATAACATCCTTCTCCATCTTCTCTATATTCTGTAATAATATTTTATCATTATGTGAGAATTTCTCCATTTCTTTAAATCTATACAATTCTTTTTGTAAAACACCTATGTCACATGATAACATTTTCTTTTCAGAAACCTTAGTTGTTACAATAAGTTCCATCAATTTCCTGGAGCATTCATCTAGGATGATTCTCCATTGTGATTGAAAGTCCTTGCTTGGAAATCCGAAAGACGGCATCTTCTTGATACGCAGACAACTTGGTATGCGTTTTACCTTGATATAGTTCTCTAAGGTTATAATATCCCAAAATATACGGATATCTTGTGTCAGGAGTCTCTCCAGTTTAATAAAGTGATCTATGAGATCTGTTGAATTTTCACATGTGATATTTTCTTTAATATCATCAAAAATATGTGTGGCCCTTTTTGCCCTTTCAGTATCATTGCCACATTTCTGAACATATGTTGTATATGTATCCATTTCTGCCTCTTGTTCTCCATCCATTTGTAAAAAATAAAAAATATTTTATTTACTAGAAAAAAAATTGTTGTATAACAAATATGTATAAAAATCTGGGTAAGTATATGATAGGTAATGAAAACCCACTATCAGCCTTCAATATCAGAGCAGGGGTAAATCTCTTACTCTGTTCAGATTGATATATATTGATATATATTAAACAGTCATCCCAATGACCTTGAGGTTGGGATCGAGAGCAAAGTCTCCATCTTTGCTGATGATACTAAATTGTGTAAGGTAATAGAATCAGAGCTGGGTGTAATTTCTCTTCAGAAGGACTTGGAGAGACTGGAAATGTGGGCAGGTAAATGGCAGATGAGGTTTAATACAGATAAATGTAAGGTTATGCATTTGGGATATAAGAATAAAAAGGCGACTTACAAATTAAATGGAGATATATTGTGGGAATCCTTGATGGAGAAGGATTTAGGAGTGCTTGTAGACAGCAGGCTTAGCAATAGTGCCCAATGTCATGCAGTAGCTGCAAAGGCAAACAAGATCTTATCTTGCATCAAACGGGCAATGGATGGAAGGGAAGTAAACATAATTATGCCCCTTTATCAAGCATTAGTAAGACCACACCTTGAATCTGGAGTACAATTTTGGGCACCAATCCTAAGAAAAGACATTATGGAACTAGACAGAGTGCAGAGAAGAGCCACCAAATTAATAAAGGGGATGGACATTCTAACTTATGCGGAGAGGCTAGCTAAATTAGATTTATTTACATTTATTTACATTAGAAAAGAGGCGTCTAAGAGGGGATATGATAACTATATACAAATATATTCAGGGACAATACAAGGAGCTTTCAAAAGAATTATTCATCCCACGGGCAGTACAAAGGACTCGGGGCCATCCCTTAAGGTTGGGGGAAAGGAAATTTCACCAGCAACAAAGGAAAGGGTTCTTTACAGTAGGGGGAGTTAAATGTGGAATTCATTACCCATGGAGACTGTGATGGCAGATACAATAGATTTGTTCAAAAAAATGTCAGACATCTTTTTAGATTTCGGCCCTCGGGGATGACGTCACAAACCAGCGCGACGCCCGAGGAGACGGGACCGGCCAGGCACAGACAGTGAACACACCGGGACGGTTCAGGGCAGCAGGTGACAGCATCGTGAGTACACGGGAGGGGTAGCTGATGGTTGCCTCTTTCCCTGTCTCTATACCTTTCCCTGTGCAACAGCCCCCCACCCAGGTTTCATTTCTCATTCTGCCGTATGCTGCTGTTGTTGCCGGTCCCCCCACACAGGATCTTCATGTCTGTGTAGCGGCCATTTTCGTTCTTATATGTGTCTGACATTGCTCATATACACCCAGACTTACCTGTGGATTTTTAGAAGCACCGAACTATAGGGGTTCACTCCCCCACAATCACCATCTTTTTAGATGGGAAAGGTATACAGGGATATACCAAATAAGTATACATGGGAAGGATGTTGATCCAAGATTAATCCGATTGCCAATTCTTGGAGTCAGGAAGGAATTAATTTTTCCCCTTAATGGGGTTTTTTTGTTTGCCTTCCTCTGGATCAATAAATATAGATATACGATAAAGTATCTGTTGTCTAAATTTAGCATAGGTTGAACTTGATGGACAGAAGTCTTTTTTCAACCTCATCTACTATGTAACTATGTAACTGTGTCTCATTTTTTACCACTGTTTTTACTGTGTATCTCTTTAACTAATTGTCCTTTTTTTCCCCCTCCAATGACAGATCGCCAGACTTCAATCCTATCGAAATTTTCTGGCATCAGCTGAAGGATCATATCCGAAAAGTCGTGAAACCCTCCAAGAAGGATGAGTTGGCTCAAGGCATAATGAGTTTTTTGGAACGATGTACTCACCATGGAACGATGCAATAAATATATTGACCATATTGCGACTGTGTTGCCCATTGTGATCGAGCGTAATGGGCAAGCATCAGGAAGGTAGTATGGTATAGTACTGTACTATAGTATGGTAAGTACAGGCACACCAAATACAGTATGATACAGGTAAGTATGGCACAGATTTTTTCTTTCCTGAGAGAGCAGCACTAGCCATCTGGTTACAAAATTTTAACAGTAGTTACAGTATACAGTTGTTCCAGTATAGACTAGTTTGACAGTATTATCTGCATACTGTAGTCCAATATGGAGTAGCTATACAGTACACAATGCCATAATATGCACCTAACTGCACACATTTTTTCTTTCCTGAGAGAGCAGCACTAGCCATCTGGTTACAAAGTATTTAACAGTAGTTACAGTATACAGTAGTTACAGTATAGACTGGTTTGACAGTATTATCTGCATACTGTAGTCTAATATGGAGTAGCTACAGTACACAATGCCATAATACAGTATGCACATAACTGCACTCATTTTTTATTTTCTTGTCTTTTCAGAGAAAACAGGATGGACAGGGTGAGGGGGGGTATCATGTGTAAATTTTGTGAACTGTGTGTACAGTACAGTGTATCTAAAGTGCAGTCATGATTTACACAAAACCTCCCCTCTCTCAATGAACTACACAGAATGAGGAAGAAGATAAAGACGGAAAATTTGTATTACTGTTTTTATTATTTTCAATGTGCATTATTCATGATTATCCACCGGCCCTCAATTTTCAACTGTGCTGTACTATTTTGTTATTTCTCTTCTGCATACTTCAATGGTGTATCTACAGTCATGATTCCCACAAAAAAAACCCTCTCTCAATGATTATTTGTATTTCCTTTCCTGATAAAATAAAATACATATTTAATTACATCAAGATTTTATTTCTTTGAACTTTAAATTCACTGTGAATGTGAGTGGGGGGGATTCTTCAAGAAGACATACAGTTTTAATAATTGGTTACCTTTTTAATAATTGGTTACATAATCAGATTAACATAAGGGAAAGCCAACAATAGGAAAATTAACGAATGGTCTGAGAGAGGTGTCGACAAGCTTATGAAAATGAATGGTTTTCGAGAGGTGTCGATAAGAGGTTGAAATCCTTGGGCGAGCCTTGTGTGTGTCTGCGGGGGGGGGGGGGGTAAAGCTGCATAAAGGATTAGCTGTACTGTAGTTCAAAGAGATTACATATTTTCAACAGGCAGGTCATCATAATAATTTGATCCCCACACCCCCAAATACATAACAATAACACAAATCAACCATGTGCAGTCAAACGCACAGTGTCGCAGTCAAAAGCTACAGCACAGATTGAATATCGTAATATCAAGATGGTTTAGGCAGGCACATGTTCATGTTGAGAAAATAAAAATCAAAAATGACGAGAAAAATTTGGTCACTCTTGAACTTCGCAAGCAAGCAGTGGTGAAGTTATAGGCGCATGCGCAGTAATCATCAGCTAGCTCCCTTCCCAAAGGGGATTACACGCAGGCGCAGAGAGGTGATGCTCGGCTCTGGACAATTAAAAGCACAAGGTCAAGCTTATGAAAATGAATGGTTTTCGAGAGGTGTCGATAAGAGGTTGAAATCCTTGGGCGAGCCTTGTGTGTGTCTGCGGGGAAGGGTGGGGGGTAAAGCTGCATGAAGGATTAGCTGTACTGTAGTTGAAAGACATGACATATTTTCAACAGGCAAGTCATCATAATAATTTGATCCCCACACACCCAAATACATAAAAATCACACAAGCTACAGCACCGATTGAATATCGTAATATCAAGATAGTTTAGGCAGGTACATGTTGAGAAAATAAAAATAAAAAATGACGATAAAAAATAAAAATAATTTTTTTTGGCCAGTCTTGAACTTTTTTTCCCACAATGAGCATTAATAATCAACACAGAAGAATAAATGAAACCAGGCTCTGCACTGCACTGCACGTTATACACGCAGGAATGTGATGACAGGAATGTGATTGAAGACAGAAAGCCATCCATTCAAAGGAATGGTGTGGCAGAGGTGTACTGTAGATAAGAAGTTGAAATACCCTGCAGTGCAGTACATTAACCTGTGTGTGTGTGCGGGGGCGAGCAAGGGGAGAACGCTGTATACGCCGAAATGTGATACTGTTACAGTACACACCTATGTGTTTCAACAATGTTCAAATGAGACATAGAGCACTGCAAATGCATGTATAAATTTGCAAACTTACAATTACTGCGCGTACACACGCAGACTGTGTACTGACGTAGGTTGAACTGCTACAGTATTAGACTTTGAAGACAACAGCTCGCGAACACCCACCTGAGTTTTTAGACTGTATTGTAGTATTGCAGACAGCGCTAATAATATGCTAATATTACGAGCGCTAAAATACTGGAACATATTCCGGAAAAAAATATATATACTGCATCTGCCCGCGGTTATCAGAGTTGAGCCGCTACGGCCGCATTAGGATAAAGGCGGCCTCAGCTGTAGGATGACGCAGTCAGGATTGTGTGGGTTCCCCCTGCAGGGTCACCGGCAAGGGGGGGACGACAGGGGCCTGGCAGGAAAGGGGCCCAGCCTCCCTGCTGGCAACCCTACAGCTTCCTCTCTGCAGGCAAGACGGGCCCTCCCCTTTCCTGGCTGCCATTACCATCTGTTACTCCCCTCCCTCCTCTCTCTCTTTTCAGGACTGAAGGGTCCTCCCCTTTTCCTGGGGCCGCTACCATCTGTCCCTCCCTCATCTCCTGCAGAACTGGAGGGACCTCCTTTTCCCTCGGCACCGCGCATCTATTCCTCTCTTAGGCCTCCGTGGGTCATGGTCCACATGCCCACCCAAGGGCCCCAGATAAGTCCACAGCCCCCCCCCCTTATACCACCCTCACAGACATCTTAACCTTCCATCCCCCCAAGGTGTGTATAATTTATTTGGGGGGGATTGCATGCTTGGGGAGGAGGGGCTATTGTGTGTGTGTCTGTATTTGGGGAGGGAGGCCATATTGTGTGTGTCTGTATTTTGTGAGGGGGGCCTATTGTGTGTGTATGTGTGTCTGTATTTGGGGAGTGGGCCCTATTGTGTGTGTTTGTATTTGGGAAGGGGGGCCCTATTGTGTGTGTGTCTGTATTTAGGGAGGAGGGCCCTATTGTGTGTGTTTTGTGTCTGTATATGGGGATGGGGGCCTAATGTGTGCGTGTGTCTGTATTTGGGTAGGGGGGCCTAGTGTGTACGTGTCTGTATTTGGGGAGGGGGCATATTTTGTGTGTGTGCGCATTTGGGGAAGGGTGTGTGTGTATGTGTTTTGGGAGGGGCATATTGTGTGTGTGTGTATTTGGGGAGGGGACTTAGTGAGTTTATTTGGGGAGGGGGCATATTGTGTCTGTATTTGGGGAGGGGGTCAATTGTGTGCATGTATCTGTATTTGGGGAGGAGGGGCTATTGTATGTGTGTATGTATGTATTTGGGGAAGGGGCATGTGTGTGTGTATATGTATTTTGGGAGGGGGGCATATTGTGTGTGTGTATTTGGGGCGGGGGATTTTTGTTTGTGTGTGTATATTGGGGAGGGTAGTCAATATGAGATAAGGTACATGCTGCACACCTAGTAAAATTGGTAAATGAAAATAATACAATTACCAATGCTCCAGCGAGTGAGTGGAAGCCTGCAGAAACTCCAGCAGTACATGAAGATGGGCAACGCTGATAAAGACCACTAGGTCGAAACATTGTGTTGTTTCTGGCTTCAAATAAATTAGATTATTGACAAATCCGTTGTGCTTTGCGTTGCCCATCTTCAGATATTGGGGAGGAGCCTTAGTGTTTTTATTTGGGATGGGGGCATATTGTGTGTGTTTTTGGGGAGGGGGTTATTGAGTGTGGGGAGGGAGAGAAATACATGGCGGAGGGAGGGGGAAGGAAAGGGTGATGGGGCATGTGAGAGGGGGCTGAGAGAGCGAGGAGGTGTGTGAGAAGAGGGGTGGGGGGTGCAAGAGAAAACAGGGGGGTTCTCTCAAGGCCACCGATACGTGGATGGGGGGCCCCGGTGGAAACTTTAGTCCTGGGCCCCGGGAAAGCTGTCTGCAGCTGTGCTTTGTATGGATAGGATAAGATAAGGATCCCCTTTTTATTGTTTAACAGAGGTTGAAAGTGTCTGATTATATAGTGGCCATACTAATTTCTCCTTGCAACTCTCTGTGTTCATATAGTGGCAGCTTATGCCCTAAGAGGGTTCCTTAAGGTGCAGGCCCAATGGATAGTTTTATCAACTCCATTGGAGTGTCAATAGCTTGCACTACTCCAGACTGCCACAAGGTGGCATGCAATGCCCAAGAGGGGGACACTGATCACTGACAGAGGATACCACCAGGCCTGACCTTCCACTGCAGCAAGGGATTCTGGGAAATGCAAATTTCAAAGCATGCAGTACAACCAACTTCACACTGATGATACCCATTAAGGTTGAAACATGTTTATGAATGGTTACTCTGGTTTTGCATCTGATTCCAATGCTGTGCTTTAAAGCTGGGTTAACAGCGAGCATTAGCTTATATTTCCAAATTGGAAACACCATTGCACACAGGGAAACATTCAATGTCAAATTGTCCGATGTTTAAGGGACTTAATATTCATCCAGGGTGTCTGCGCGGGGGATGGACAGGCCCCGCTCCTTCAGGGCCTGGACTTTCAGCTTCTCCGCTTCGTGTTTGCTTTGCTGTTCCACACTCTGTTCCTCCAAGATTTCCTCTATGGACACCTGATGCAAAGGGGTGTTGCTCTCTGTAACAATGGTTTTTCAGACAAAAGGTGACACGGTGTGCTCATTTGCATGTCGTTTCCCAGAATCCCTTGCTGCAGTGGATTTTGTGAACGGTTTCTCTGGCTTTGCATCTGATTCCAATGCTGTGCTTTAAAGCTGGGTTAAAGCGAGCATTAGCTTATAAGGGCTCCAGGTAACAATGGTTTTTCAGACAAAAGGTGACAAGGTGTGCTCATTTGCATGTCATTTCCCAGAATCTCTTGCTGCCGTGGAAGCACTGTTTGCTGGGTGATAATGGTGAAAGGCAGGGTTGCAGACCTGCCTAAGACGTACGTGTGTGTGTATGTGTGCGCGTGTGACGCTGTTTCCCCCACCCTATGGGAGATTCTGCCATTACCAGGTGTGTGGTGCATACTACCTGTAGGTTCACAAGAGGCTGAGGTGTCCACGGATGGTTGGAGGGACTGCAGAACAGGCTTCTGGGGTACATACCTGACATTTAGCTTATGGTACTCAGCGCCTCCATCTGCTGTAGGCTCCAGGTGTATGGAGGTAAACGCCCACAGTAGAATGGTTTCCTCTCCTCAAAGAAAGATTACACACCAGGCAGGAGGTATATGAAACAGGAATAGGTTTATTCTCCTATTCTCTTTTGCTCCCAGCGCAGTCACTTGGCAACTCTGCCCAATGCAGCCAAATTTGGGTCTCAGACTTCAGATGGTCCCTGGACCTGCACTACGGGTCAAGGGCCCCTGCAGCAGTCCTAGCCCTTCCCCACCCCTCTAGTAAGATCCAGGGTATAGTTAATCACTCACTTCCCTGGGCCTGCCTGTGCACAGCAGCCCGGTTGTGACACCCTGTCTCTCTCAATGGTAAAGACCAACTAACTATAATTTAGGATGCAACCCCCTTAAGCACAGCAGGGGGAGGGTGCCAGGTCTGAACCCGGGATTGGGAAACCACAGACCTAATCCCACCTCCTCTCCTGTCACTCAAAGGTACTGCCTTGGTGGGGAAAACCCAGGATTGATCCCAACACTGCCTGCTGGGACCAGGACTGATATGTCAGTACAGAGTAGAATAGTACCCACACCCAGCCATGGCTACATATATTTATATATATATAAATATATATATATAAAAAGAAAAAAATATAAGGTGCACAAAACTGATTTAAAATAGTGTTGCAATGATGTCTATGAGTGCTGCCACAATGTAATGCGTGTACACCACCTTCTGATGCCCCAGATGAAGTCTAAACTCAGACGAAACTAGTAGGGTGAGGGATCCATAGACCAAACCCCTGATGAAGTGTCTATGACGCAAAATGCATAGAGGTATTGTGTTCATCACGGGTTTTACGTCAAACGCTGTGACGATGGATGTCTGACGTTATCCCAAGCCCACGAGGACTCTACGACCGGCATTGCAGCTGTGCTGCAGCTCCTCCACAATTGCTGGGACAGTAACTGGGACTTATCCTTTGGGTGTTTTTACATCTATTCCCAGAGAGTGTGAGACCCATCATGTCCAAAATGTGGAAGGGATATGCATTCATGAGATGTTACTTACTCTTTTCAAGTCATGTAAGTTTTTAACTTGTTTATAGTTTATATAAAGCACAAATATTTTTTATTGATTTTGTCTCAGCATTGATCGAATCTTTCTCTGATTGCCCGACAGCTATCATATCATCTATCCTTAAATCTAACTTTAGGAATTAGCCACACCTCTTTACTTCAAATAACCTCCTTGTAATATTATCTAATGAAACTAGCCACATTCTTCACCATCAGAAATAATCTATATAGCACATATCTTTCCACAATGATACATAAAATAAATTACAAATAAAAGAGATATATATTTGCATGTGTGTGTACACACATAAAAGGAGCAGACAGGCAGGCACTCACACTGATTTATTTAGTAGCAGCGTGTTTCAACACCCAGCAAAGCCTCTCATTTAAACAGCATAGCGTTCATTTTTACGGCTGTTAGGGATAATGATATTCAAAGAAGCACATATCCACTAAGGTTAATAAAGGTTAACGAAGGGCCATAATGTTACATTAGTTAAGTACATTAGAGCTCACTCCTCCTCACCTTTTTAACTTGGGAGGTCTTTCTCTCTGCAGCAAGAACAGGACTTACTATGGTTCTTTCCCCTCATACAGGGGTAAAAGGAAGGGTTCACAGTGTAGTGTAGGACCTGCATTTTTGGTTATACCTTGACGTTTGGTATGCAGGATTACGACGCTTTGGCCAAAGGGTTAAACTAAATAACCAAGTTATTATTATTATTATTGAAGTATTTAAACTTTATACTATTTACCATATATGTTTTGTCAATTGGACAGCGCATTGGGCACCCCTGTCTTTTATTGTATACATTTGTCACGCCCAGTAGCACTCTTTTTGACATAAATATATATTCATGATGTGGTGGGTGTAGAAGTTTGAGCTATCTGGGAATGTGTGTTAATCAATTTCTGACTGGTAACAGTTGTATGGAGGTAGGTGGCACCTTCGTCCCAGAGCTCACTCCTCTTCACCTTTTTAACTTGGGAGGTCTTTCACTCTGCTGCAAGAACAGGACTTACTATGGTTCTTTCCCCTCATACAGAGGTAACAGGAAGGGTTCACAGTGTAGGACCTGCATTTTTGGTTATACCTTGACGTTTGATATGCAGGCTTAAGACGCTTTGGCCAAAGGGTTAAACTAAATAACCAAGTTATTATTATTATTATTGAAGTATTTAAACTTTATACTATTTACCATATATGTTTTGTCAATTGGATGGAGCATTGGGCACCACTGTCTTTTGTTGTATTAGTTAAGTCATACCTAAACTTGGCGTTACTCACATCCGGACCGCGAAATGGGGACTTGAGTGTTTCTGGATGGGTGTAATATCCCAGTTAAGCATGAATTAACTAGCATATCTTTATTCTCTCTCCTCCCTTTTCTTTTTCAACTTGAGTTAAATACATATTTCAGGTTCTAGATCAGGGTAACGCCAAGACAGGCATAACGTAACGTAATTGGAAAATAAGGTGATGTCATGCTACTATAACGTGATGTTAAACCTATGTTAAAGAGATATTCAACTGCCATTGTTTTTGCATATAGTTATCGTTGAGATACACGTTAACCTCAGGAAAAATAACGTCCATTTCTGTTTTAGGTAACGTTCCATTATTTGCCCTGATTTAATAGGGCAAAGTGTATATGGCTCTATAGGTGCTATCCCCTGTAGCAGTGGCATTCCTTATATGTGCTTCTGATTTTTGTCATAAGGCATTCAGACTTTCCTCTCTTCTACTTAGGGCGTGATAACCACTTCTGGTGAATTCAGGTCTTTGCTTGTGCTTTCAGTTTCTCATTCCCTGCATATTTGCAAAGTGGTATCCAAGGTTAGATCTGTTTCAATGAGAAGTCTCTGACTTCATTTTCACATTTTCTTTGATGCCACAACATTATTTAATCTTTTATCACAGACTGTGTCAATTTACCAAAGGCAAAAGTCAAATGGCGTTTTAGTCATTAACTGACAGTGCTCTATGGCTTCATACATTTTTTTTTTTTGTATACATGTATAATATGAATTCTCTCCCAAAAGTCTCCAACATGTCTGGCACACAACATTTCTAAAATGTGGTTTCACTGTAACATTATACCTGTACCTTCTTCAGGCTTTTTTTTCAAATGCTTCATCCTCCACATGGAAAATATGGATGATATAACTTTATAATTTTCTCCTTAGGTCCTAGGCCACGCAATATAGTTTAAATCTCTGCCTGAACTTTTTACAGTTCACTGCAGCAGTTCCAGGTTGGGATTTGCAACGCAGAACATCCATTACCTACAATGAAATTGAAATGTCTTTAAATATAATGTATAACCTCTGTTCATTCAATGTAACCATATATTGTCATCATAACTCTGTGCCCAGGTCATACAGTACTTGAAAACGAGGGGTAACAGCTCCGTATCTCCTTGTTTTCTGTATGCCCCTACGGACTGGTTTACTGCACTGCGCATGCGCATTTATGTTAACTATGTAGCCAGGACACTATGTAAATACTTAACGCAGGTAAGGTTTAATTATGGGACCTCCTCCAAGCTGGCAGCCATGTCGGTATCCTATTATAATATCGCGCATGCGCACTGAGAGTACCTCACTCGAGATAGCAGTTCCGTTAGTACAGCATTAATGTATTGTGCATGCACATTGCAGTGATCCCTCTAAGATGGCGGTTCTGTCGGCACACCGGTTTGATTGATTTTCACAGGCTTTCTAGTGGTGGGTAACTATGCACGGGTGATTTTAACTACTTATTGTATGTATCTATATCCGTTTTTGTCATTTTGTTGTTGCACCCCCCTTGAGAAAGGTACCGTTCTGGGACCGAAACGTCGGATTCGGCGTCTGTTTGTATATGCCCTAATACAACTGATTTTTGGACTACTGGACGTGAGTGCTGGCTCTTCTTACCGGATGCAAGAATGGTAATATGGTTCATATTATTTATATGAGAGTGCCAGCTGACAGACTTTGTATATTGTGACAGAAACCAGGGGATGGTAATAAATTCCATATATAGGGCTCCCAGGATACTGAACAGTTTCTATCCTGTTTGGCCTGGGAGTTCAGCCTCATAATACATGTACTCCATCCCACAGTTTGGCAAGTGCTGGAACTGAGGGATGAGGGATCCAGACCAGAGTTTGTCTGCTGCCTGATTTCTGTCACCTGTCATGCTAATTAGAAACCAGGTATTTAAGACTGATTTCCTGGTTTCTCTGCCTCTCTCCAAGAGCCTGGAGACAGGAAGGCTGCTGGAAGCAGAGAAGGGAAACGTCTCTCCTCAAACAGGTTAAATCATTCTGTTCCTTTTTGTCTAAAACTGCAAAGTACCTTGTTTTGTTGTTGGAAGTGGAAAAGCCACTTCAACCCTGAGTCAGGGAAAACCTAAGTTAAGTTATTGCTCAGGTGAGCAGCTTTTTGTTTTGCTGTGTTTCTGTTGTATGCACTGTGGCAGTCTCAGTGCCTGGGACTGAATAAACCAGGCATAGCCTGTTTAAAGGAACAGCACGAGACGCCTCATCATTTAACCTACCCTAAAAGACCGTGTTCTAACAGTCCCGGACAGATGGCGGAGCCCCGGAGTAAGCAGTTTGTGTCACATATTGTCGAGAATGCGGGCAGAACACTAAAAGGTCTGCGGGTTAAAGAACTTTAAAAAAAAAAAAAAAAAGTTTTTTTTTCCTCACCAAATATGATGGAAGACGTGGTGAGTGCGCTGGTACGCAATGTCGCTGCCCTGAAAGACACGAATGAAACCCAGCAACAGCTGTTAATAAACCAGCAACAGACGAATGCAGTCCTGCAAGAGGCTAATGCAGACCAGCAACAGACTAATGCAGACCAGCAACAGACTAATGCAAACCAGCAACAGACTAATGCAAACCAGCAACAGACGAATGCAGCCCTGCAAGAGGCGAATGCAGTTCTGCAAATCGCGAATGCAAACCAGCAAGAGACAAACCGCTTGCTGAGAGAGGAGCAACAACGGTTCGCCCAGGGCTTACAGCAGGAACTCGAGATCCTGAGAGGGACTATCATTAAGACCCCACTGGCAGAGGCAGCCCCAGTCCCGAGAATGACCAGGGCAAGCCACTACCTTCAGAAGATGGGGCCCTCGGATGATGTTGAAACCTATCTTCTCACGTTTGAACGCACGGCACAGAGAGAAGGATGGCCAGAAGCTGAGTGGGCCAGTCTAATCGCACCCTTCTTAAGCGGCGAACCCCAGAAAGCTTTCTTTGATCTAGAGCCAGCCGAAGCTAACGTCTATGCAAAATTGAAGTTCGATATCCTCGCCCACCTCGGCGTAACCACGGCTGTTCGTGCCCAAAGGTTCCACGCATGGTCCTTCACGTTGGATAAAGCCACCCGAAGCCAGATGTATGACCTCATCCACCTTGCTCGGAAGTGGCTACAACCCGAGATCAACTCAGCAAGCCACATCGTGGAACGGTTGGTCATGGACCAGTTCTTGAGAAAACTTCCCTCTGCCCTATGCCGTTGGGTCAGTCAGAGTGACCCCCACAATGCAGACGAGCTGGTGGCCCTCGTAGAAAGATACAATGCAGCAGAAGAGCACCCGCAACCAATAGGCATGGAGCATCCCCACTACCCAAGGTTCCAGGACTCTTCCAGAGACGGTAAAAGGGTACCAGGGTTAAGGGGGGCTGAAGAGCGACGACCGCCTTCACACAGCACCAGCAACAGTGGCTCGCACACTAAGGGCAACAGCCAACATGGGGAGCCGAAAAAGGGCTCTAAGTGGGACACAGACTATGTACCTAAATGTGTAAATTGTTATGAGAGGGGCCACAACGCGAAAGTCTGCCCACTAAATGCTGAACCAATGCAATGCAACAGCGTTGAACCTTATTCGCTGTGGTCCCAATGTATGGGCCCTAGCCCAGAGGACCCCTTGAATAACCATCTCTGGGCATTTGTAAAGGTAAATGGTAAGAGGGTTCAGGCACTTCTTGACTCTGGGAGTATGGTCACACTAGTGTCCGAATACCTGTTGCCCATTGAGAAAAAACAGGTAAACAGTTCACAAAGAGTGGCAATTTGTTGTACAGTATACATGGGGATAATCACGAATATTCCACTGTTGATGTTCTTATTGAAACAGAGTTTGGTTCGTTAGATTTCAAAGTGGGTATAGTACCCAAACTGGCACATGATGTGTTAATAGGGACCGACTTTCCCTATTTTCTAAAAATGTGGTCCTCCTCTCAGAATAGCGCCCATAGTTCAATAGCGGACCATAACGAAGTAACAGAAGAAACAAATACTTTCCCTTTTTCAGAAATAGAGTTTGACGAGGGCCTAAATAAGAAAAGGAAAGAGGATGAGTGCTGTACAATTCTCTTCCCCATGGCTACCTTGGTAGGGAAAACCCCAAATCAAGATGTTGAACAGGCACTTACCACCCCAGAACAGGATAAGACCTTCGCTGACCTAGAGGTCAGTCCTGGGAGTTTTAAGAAGGCCCAGTGGGAAGACCCCACATTAGCGGAAGCAAGGGGGAATATACGGGACAGAATAGTACTCCGGGCCAACTAGATAGGTCACTTGCCTACCCCTACTTCGAGGTAGAGAATGACCTAGTATATCGGGTTGATAAAAGGAAATCAATTATAACTAAACAATTGTTGGTACCACGGACATTCCGTAATGTAGTATTACACCTCGCACATAGTCACCCATTGGGGGAACACCTAGGGGTGGAAAAGACAAAAGAAAAGGTTCTCCGAAGCTTCTATTGGACTGGGGTTCTGGCAGAAATTACAAATTATTGCTCCTCATGCCCAAAATGTCAGATCACCGCCCCGTTCATAGCGTATCGTAGCCCATTGGTACCCCTTCCCATAATAGATGTATCATTTGACCGGATTGCTATGGATCTAGTAAGACCCCTAATAAAGTCTGCTAGGGGACATCAGCATATATTGGTAATATTAGATTATGCCACCCGATATCCGGAGGCAATTCCCCTATGTAGCACCTCTGCTAAAAACATAGCAAAAGAGTTAATAGTTCTATTTACCCGGGTCGGAATTCCTAAAGAGATCTTAACTGTCCAGGGAACACCATTTATGTCCCAAGTAACAAAAGAGTTATGTAAACTCCTAAAAATCAAGCATCTCAGAACCTCAGTCTATCATCCACAAACAGATGGTTTAGTGGAACGGTTCAATAAAACCTTAAAGAGCATGTTACGCCGGGAGGTCGATAAGGATGAGAAAAACTGGGATTGTCTGTTACCATACCTGTTATTTGCCATTAGGGAAGTTCCCCAATCATCCACAGGCTTCTCCCCGTTTGAAATATTGTATGGCCGACACCCAAGGGGCTTACTGGATATAGCCAAAGAGACTTTGGAACACGAGGTTACCCCTTACAGAAGTGTAATAGAGCATGTTGCCCAGATGCAGGACCGCATAGCTGCAGTCCTACCTATAGTGAGGGAACATATGGAAAAAGTTCAAGAGGCACAGAGGAATACGTATAATAAGGGTGCTAGGGTTAGAATTTTTTTTCCAGGCGATAGGGTACTAGTTCTGGTTCCCACCATAGAGAGTAAATTCCTTGCTAAGTGGCATGGGCCATATGAGGTCTTGGAAAGAGTGGGAGAAGTAAATTACAAGGTGAGACAGCCAGGTAGGAGGAAACCTGAGCAAATTTACCATATAAACCTACTTAAGCCCTGGAAAGATAGAGAAGTCTTGTTAACCCTAGTACCCCCACGTCCGTCAGAGAATCAAGAAACTGACCCAGAGGTTAGCATAGCTGAAACCCTGTCCGTTCATCAGAAACGAGAGGTCCAGAATTTAGTGAGAAGAAACAAAGAAGTCTTCTCTACACAGCCAGGTAGAACTAGCGTAATTGAACATGACTTAGTCTCTGAACCGGGGGTCCGAGTTAACCTTAAACCGTACCGAATCCCAGAGGCCAAAAGAGAGGCTATAAGTTTAGAGGTTAAAATTTTTTTAAAACTAGGCGTAATTGAGGAATCCCAAAGTGGGTGGAACAGCCTTATAGTTTTAGTCCCAAAGCCAGATGGTACAACAAGGTTTTGCAATGACTACCGTAAACTAAACGCTGTGTCAAAATTTGATACTTATCCTATGCCCAGGGTTGATGAACTGGTAGAGAGACTGGGCAAAGCCCGATATCTCACGACCCTAGACCTAACAAAAGGGTACTGGCAGGTTCCCCTCCCAGAAAGGGCAAAAGAAAAGACAGCCTTCTCAACTCCAGATGGCCTCTTTAAGTATAGGGTGCTGCCTTTTGGCTTACATGGAGCTCCCACCACATTCCAAAGAATGATGGATAAAATTTTAAAACCACATGCTCGGTATGCTGCCACCTACCTGGATGATGTGGTAATCCATAGTGAAGATTGGCAATCCCACCTTCCAAAGGTCCAAGCTGTGCTTGACGCAGTTCAGTCTGCTGGACTAACTGCCAACGCCGCTAAATGCACTATTGGTCTGGAGGAGGCCAAGTATCTGGGGTATTCTATTGGCAGAGGTTTACTCAAACCCCAAACTAGAGGCGATACAAAATTGGCCAAGGCCAGTTACAAAAAAACAAGTAAGGACCTTTTTGGGATTAATTGGTTATTATAGAAGGTTTATTCCCAATTTTGCAACTAAGGCAACCCCACTAACCGACCTCACAAAAGCAAGAGGGCCGCTAATGGTAAAGTGGTCCCCCGAAACCGAACAGGCCTTTAGAAGCCTGAAAGAAGCTCTCTGTGCCCAACCAGTGTTGGTCACACCTGACTTCTCTAAAGAGATTTTAGTTCAAACTGACGCATCTGAGGTAGGGCTGGGGGCTGTACTCTCCCAGGAGTCTCAAGGAGACTTATTTATTTAAGTAGGAAACTAAATCCCCAGGAGAAAAATTACTCCATAGTCGAGAAAGAGTGTCTCGCAATAAAGTGGGCTGTAGAGACGCTCAAATACTATCTGTTGGGGAGAAAATTCCGGTTGGTCACGGATCATGCACCCCTCACCTGGATGTGTCAAAACAGAGAGAAGAATGCTAGAGTGACCAGGTGGTTCCTAAGCCTACAACCCTTTAAATTTTCTGTGGAACACAGGTCAGGGCACAAACATGGCAATGCTGACGGGTTGTCAAGGATGCACTCCCTAATATCCATGATCGCTCATCCCTCGAGGTCTGAGCTGGTGGGAGGATATGTGACAGAAACCAGGGGATGGTAATAAATTCCATATATAGGGCTCCCAGGATACTGAACAGTTTCTATCCTGTTTGGCCTGAGAGTGCAGCCTCATAATACATGTACTCCATCCCACAGTTTGGCAAGTGCTGGAACTGAGGGATGAGGGATCCAGACCAGAGTTTGTCTGCTGCCTGATTTCTGTCACCTGTCATGCTAATTAGAAACCAGGTATTTAAGAATGATTTCCTGTTTCCTCTGCCTCTCCCCAAGAGCCTGGAGACAGGAAGGCTGCTGGAAGCAGAGACGGGAAAAGCCTCTCCCCAAACAGGTTAAATCATTCTGTTCCTTTTTGTCTAAAACTGCAAAGTACCTTGTTTTGTTGTTGGAAGTGGAAAAGCCACTTCAACCCTGAGTCAGGGAAAACCTAAGTTAAGTTATTGCTCAGGTGAGCAGCTTTTTGTTTTGCTGTGTTTCTGTTGTATGCACTGTGGCAGTCTCAGTGCCTGGGACTGAATAAACCAGGCATAGCCTGTTTAAAGGAACAGCACGTGACGCCTCATCATTTAACCTACCCTAAAAGACCGTGTTCTAACAGTCACGGACAGACGGCGGAGCCCCAGAGTAAGCAGTTTGTCACAATACATATATATATACACACACACACACACACACACACACACACACATAAAATACCTTATTTTACACTGCACTGTAATTTTACACTGTACTCTGGTCAATAAAATTACTGATTTGATATTTTGTTTCTGCATTATAAGATGTCTAATACACTGGGCATCTTAAATGTATATTTAATTTCAGCATACATTACTGTAGGTTGTTGTTTTGGAATAAATTAGATAGTTCTAAAATCATGCCAAATTTCAACAATAGGCAGTAAAACCATAGGTGTGCTCTCTTAGGCAGAAGAGCAAACACAAAATTAAATTTCGAGGTGATTTAATAAAGCTAGTCAAGTAACAGCTGCTGTATGTTTTCAGGGCTAAGCAACTATTGTCAGTAAAGCAGGGTCAAAAATGAAATAGTAGCAATTTCAACCTCGTTTTGCAGTATATATCATAGGGAGAAAAAATTAGTCTGAGATACTGTAGAATGATACAACACCTTTTTTTTAAGGAATCATTTGACAGATATGTTTTTACAACGTAAGCCTGAATAGGACATTAAAGCGTTTATGTAGCATAAAAACCTGCAACATATTTCACATGCTCTTGTTTTGACAGGGTTTTTTTCTCTCCTTTATTCAAACATGGTTATAGTGTACATAGAGTGCCAATGATTTATGCACATGGTATATAGGGTACAGAAAAAGCAGACTAGGGATTATAGAATATTATTACAACACAAAGCGTACAGTATCTCACTTTTAATGTAAAGATCACATTGGATTTCTTGGGAGCTGTCAGGGGAGAATGTCTTTGAATATTACATGAAAACAAAATGACAAGAAACATGAGGAATAAGGAAAACAAGATAATAACTGGTAATAAACATGTTAAATCCAAATATTCCCCTAAATATGCCAGTGATCCAAAACAGCTGAAATAATAAAAGATTTGGTACTTAAAATAATTACAGTATTCTGACATTGATTTTAGCCGATCGAGTATGCAAACATTTTGGAGACAAACACATGAAATATACAATGTATAAATATAAGTGTACAGTATATAACCGAAGAGAGAGGAAATCCAATACTAAGAGTTTCTGCTATTATTTACATATTGAGAAAAGGTGAAATAGATTGAACTTACAACTTGTAACTACTTTGAGCATATAGTTAGAGATTTTACTGTATATAAAAAGAATGGATATTGTGATATCCCAGTCACGCTGCGGGGTCTTTTGTCCCGCATTAATGGCAGGAAACCCTGGGGTTCGTTGAACAAAGTTTATTTACAAGGAATAAAACAAAACAACAACCAAACAAAATGCATAGCTGCTCTCAGAGCGCTAACACCGTTGTTAGTCCCTAACTATGGGCTGGAGGGCTAAGCCCCTTACCAGCTACAATATAATAAATAGTTATATGCAGGTAGTTTTACCTGCTGGCTCCCAGTTCTCTCCTGACTGGATGAGGGAAGAGTCCGAGTCTTGTCCCAGGCATATCCTTCTGGGCAGCTTGACTCCCCGTGGCTCCCCTTATTCATGGCCGCAGGGTCCTGCATGTCCCAGGCACACCCATCTGGGCAGTCTCCACAGCCTCTTGCCCTGTCTAGGTTGTGGAACAGGTAGCCAGACCAACTAGTCTCCTCCTGCTTGGGGAAATGTCTCTCTCTGCAAGCAGCGGCCTGTCTGTTTTTTAAACCCATGTTCCTTCAGAAGTCCTGGCTTAATTGGCTATAGGTGCAGCTAGCCTCTCAAGGAGGAAATTAACTGTCTGCATGCTTGAAAGAACATATACTGCATGACTCCAGCTTACAGAGATGGTGACTTTATCACAATATACAGAAGGTTTAAACTGAAATATGAAAGCGTACAGCTCAAGCATAGCCTCCCATTGAAGCGACTCCAAACAAACTCTCTGATCTCTGCAATTACAACTATTGTATGAGCTTCCAGAGATAGGAAACCACCCGCCTAGTAAGTTTAACAAGTAAGTGGGAAGGGAGACATTATTCGAATTGAAAGAGATGTTTTATCATTCAAAGACAGAAAGGATTTTTGATTACCCTTTGTCACTATCAGGGTTGATCTGACTGCCAATGATCTTTAGATTGCCAGACCGAGCACAGAGGTTTAACAAACTGGAGTTTATTTAGCCAAAGCTAACATCAAATCACAGACTACATACAGTACAAAAAATAAGACATAGGGATTTGGGGACAATGGGGAACACCTATTTAGACTAGATGCCAGGTACTGCCGTAGCCAAGGTACCTCTGGACGTCCTTTTAGTGGAACTGTAGACGGACGTTCACAGAGGTACACAATTGGAGTCTTTATAATGTGAAATTATAATAGGCTTTATTGTGCCTTTTCCTTTTTATCAGGAAATCATCCAAACACAGGGGGGAACAAAGCTTCTATTCACTTGGGAGTATCTCTAGTGAAAATACCATGCAATTAATTCACAACTCCCTAAGTCAAGCATGTCTCGCAGCCCCAAAACATATACTGCACCGACACACTTTATTCGAGCAAATACCCAGTATGTACCTGGCAGATACCTGGAATGCGCCGCTCCTCACCTCTGACAAGCCCCGTTGCGTTTGCCTTCCCAGCCTGGGTTCATGCCTGGCTGACGGGCGGCTGATCTGTTAAATGATAATGATTAGGATTTAATAGGCTGCAATGCTTCGCGTGTCTACCAGATGGCATAAATTCATGAATTGTAATGCAGTATATATATATATACTGTGCAGTATTGCAGCCAGCGGGAATAAAATGCTTCAATCCCTGCCTGGAAAATACCTCAATGCACTCGGGCAGAAAACAGTCACAAACCTCAATACACCCGGGTATACCTGAATTCGTGGGAGTAGCCAAGCTCGAATAAAGTGTGTCGCCAGTGTAGCATGAAAATAAGCAGATATAAGCAGTCTCTTAATAATGAAAGTCTTATCTGTTAGCTTCTGTAGAGTAAGCTTCTCTGCTCTCCTGGAACCGCACCCGTGCGTGCACAGAAAATATCAGCATCCAGGTTTGGAAGTCTTATTTGGTGTCTTGCAATCAGCTATGCTGGGCAGAGCTCAAGACATGTGCTGTCTCCAAAGGTCAGCTCTCAGTCAGAGCTAAGGAGTTACTTCCTGTCTCAAAGGCAGGCTTTTTCTACCACCTCTAATCAGCCAGGTGTGTTAGTTAATTTGCTACCAGCCACACCACACTGCTGGATTAGAGGCACATTTGTGAACAGGGATAAGTCCCCTGTTACAGGAACAAAAAGTGATTCTTTTGGTGCGAGCAACACAGTTTATGCAAAAGTCCAGAAGAGTAAAACGATGCAGTCCCGGTACATGGAGACAACTGGAGGTCACCTATTCCAGTTATGTGTAGGGTAAAGCCATAGCTAGCTTACCTCCCAGGATCGTTTTAGGGCTCCGGCAAAAAGGGTATCTTTTTACGGATTGATGCTGTCCTGAACAGGATTCGTAGACTTCCTTCTTAGGGTCATCCACACACAGCTTAGACACTAGCTGTAGGGACGCAGGTAACCCAATTCACATTGGACACAGGTCTCTGAGCACATACACACTCAGAGGAACAAAGAGAGACAAAATGGTCCAGGGCCAGTGGGCAGTTATTCCCCTTAACAAATAGCAGCACAACTCTCAATCTGGCTGCTAGCAAAGGACTTTACACCTAACATGGACCTAGGCCGGTAGGGTATCTACATATGGTTCCGGCTTCTTGCATACCTAATACAGCCCCTGCTAGTGAAAGTGGCAACGGGGTAGGTTTAGGATCTCAGGTTATTCAGGGGAACTGAAGGCCGCATAAGTATACATGATACTCTATGCATAATAAATGCACGCAGGTATAAGGGAATTACGGTACACACACGGGAATACATTTAAGGCAGGGAAAATCATGTACCATCATATACACATATGAGGTTCGAAACTTAATTCCAGCTTGGTGCTCCTGAGGCCTCGAGGGGCACCCTGGACAAGTATGGTGGATGAAGGGCAATGTCTTGAAACAACAGTGGTGAAATAAAAGTACTTTTTATAAAATGTGTGTTTCGCACACATCTGAGCACATTTGTATAACTAGTGGGAAAACACTACTTTTCTTTGGAACAGAGTGATTCGCCGATCAATTCACAGTGCTGAAATAAAAGTCAGGCAGTGTTAGTGCCTATGCGGCTGGACATACTCTCTCATCCTGCGAGAAAGGCATAGGGTCCAGCTGTCACACTAATGAATTTCACACATAAGTAAAACATTACAGGTATAGGGAAACACGTTACAGGCATGGGCTATACAAGGGGAGCATAACAATTTTAAAATATAATTTTCCATGATGACTGGGCACTATTCTCTCCCCTCAGAGAAAGAAATTTTATGCCCAGCTGTCACACTCATAAAAAAAGGCAGAGTCCCTCGAGTCAAAAAAGTCAAAAGCGCAAACTTTTGGAAATGTTACCCCTCCCTGCACCCCCAGGTGCTTGCGCCCCCCCTTACTTTTTTACCGGCGTGGACGCCGCGGGTGATGTCACATGACCCAGTTGCCATGGCGACGGGCATCATAAAATGCCACGTTGCCATGGCGATGCGGCACAACAAGGCTTCTGAATCCCGATAAGTAGATTACAGAGGCCTCGCACGATCCCCCGGCATTTAATTTAAATGCCTTGGGGAAGAGGGCGGGCCCTCTGCAACCACCCGTGCCCCTCCCCCCCAAAAAAATCCAGAGTATATGAAGGTAATAAGAGGAGGGCACAAACGGACTTATGCAAACAAATGTAATTGCTTTAATCTGACGTTTCGGTTGATCCATGCAATATTTATCAAGGTAATAATGATAAAGCAAACAAACATATACCTTACAAATATAGCTTGTGACCCTCCAACAATTACTGCCCGGTGTGTGCGTAATACCGCTCATGTGCTCTCCTCATTACCTTTATCTACATTATGCCTTATTGGACCGCCCAGGATGGTCCTTGGTAAGTTGGAGCACCAGCCACTGCATACTGCATCTGATCCTGCATGGGAGTGCTTGGGAAACTGGTTCGATAGTGGTTAGAGACACTAATGAAATATGATTTCCTAGGAGGAAATCAGTTAATCTAAGACTGGCCATCACCCACAAAGAGTAACCAACAGATTAAGCAAGTGAAAGTTGTAATAAAATTCTGGCCAAGCTGAAAGCTGTAGGTCGCCCTATTTCCTTCTTTAAAAATAAATCAAACCCCTCAGCAAGACTGCGTTAAACTGTGAGACTGCTTATATTGAAGGCCTGATCCAGTTAATTGTTTCTCAGCAAGATTTTCCAATATACAGTAACGGCTGAAATCACTTTATGGCTGTAGGGTTGGGCAGACTTGCATCGCGTCCACCTTCCAGATACTTTGCATAGCATCAATTGGCTTGTTTGCAGGATTCTCAGCACCAGATTAATTATTTGGTACTGCGCAAGTCACTCATTTTAACAGAAGAGGAGATATGGCTTGATGCTGCTATTTAGCTGGTGCTGACCTGATACATGTCGGGCCAGTTGTGGTTCTCGACCAGAGGCATTTGCAGTCATGCAAGATAGGACTGAATCCCCTCAGTATTTTTTTCCCAATATGCTTAATTAGGCATTCACAATTCAGAAACTCTACAGCGGGTACGTTGCCAGGCTGAACCTAGGAGTCCCTATGTACACAAGGTATTTAGGTTACAGGGGAAATAGCAGCAATGTAAATGTTTTTCCCTCCAAGCTACTATAGATTACCAGTGATTAATAGAGATAAACCAGCAAGGAAGGGTGTTAAGGCAACAATAAACTCCACAGGCTGTAGTGTATAAAATAGTTACACAGGAGAGGTGGGGTCCTCACTGTAGGCTGTTCAAGGTTACGTATTCACTTTTGATAGGAGATACCGAAATGAGGGTTTGCCAAAATAAGGAAGATCACTTGAATGAGTATTTCAAATTGTCAAAGGCCTTTGTAGGTCAAAATAGGACAGGGGTTCTCAACTCCAGGCCTCAAGACTCCCCAACAGGTAAGGTTTTCTGGATATCCCTGCTTGAGAAAGCGCTCTGTGAAGTGTGAAACATTGGTGGGGTTCTCCTGTGCCCCCTTTTTTTATCCATGACCAATAAATAATTGTTTATACGATACGCACCTTCTTTTTCCTACTTTTTGATACTTATTGTAGTGCTCCTCCAATTTCCTCTATTCTAGGTATCTTGAAAACCAGACCACTTGGGGTGTCTTGAGGACTGGAGTTAAGAACCCCTGCAGTAGGCCATAACATTTCAAAGTGCTTCTTCCGGGGACATAGATTTTCAACTCTCAATATAGACATGATTTGAAAGAGTACATATTTAGCTCTTACATGCAATGTAAAGTTGAAGTGGATGGCGATCGAATCCGTTGATTGAGCAAGGAGTTAATAAGCCAACTCAGGACAGAAGCAAGTCTGTAGCAACCATCACAGCCAGCTGCCTCCCAGAAGACCCATTTTGACTGTGTTAATGTAACAGTGGATATTATTTATAAGCCTCTTTTTGCATATAGTAATTTTTTACTTAAAAGGTATTGATTTTACTATATAGATTCTTGATTATGCTTTCCAGTTCAGTGACTGATTGAAGCTTAAGCTACAAAATTAGCATTCTGTCGAGACATATAACACCAGGCCGGGATGACCCAGCACAGGGTTTCATCTATTTGTTCTCTTGTGCAGTTTCTGCTCTTACTAGCACTGTATAGTTATATACTGGCCATACAGCTTCCACAGTGAAAAACCTGGGTTCTTAAGGCATCATATTGACATGTGTACTATATCTCTCTCACTATATGACAATTAATACAGCTTATGCAAAACAACCCCGATATGTTGAATATTTAAGAATAATAAATAATAACTATAGAATTTCAGAATGGGGAACGTTGGGACCCACAATTTCACTCCCTCTTTTTTTAAAACTTTATTTAACAGGTTTTCATATTTTATCAATAAACTAGAACTCAGAACATACTGTAAGAGCAAAAAAGAAATGTAGTAAAAAAATTGAAGAAATGTCGTATTGTCCCTATCATTTGGAATTACATTAATTTGCACATTCTTATATGGCAGTAAGAGGCATTAGTGTGGCTGACGAACTGTGTGGGCACTTTGCTGCAACCTGGTTGCTTTGGTAAATTAAAGATATGGCTATGCAGACATCTTTGTGCTTATAGCAGCACAACTGAAAATAAACTGAAAGCAGATCTGATATGGGAAGTGCTGCTGCATGGTGCTCTTAACCACTGAGCTACTTCAACATGGAGGTATTCTAAATAAGACTCAATTTGTACTTACTATTTGCACCATGAAAGTTAAGTACTACATTTCACTGCTTTACTGTCCTCATTGCACGGTGTCTTTCCCGAACGTAGTTACATAGTTACATAATAGATGAGGTTGAAAAAAAGACATATGTTGATCAAGTTCGACAAGCACCCATTCTATCCACCTTTAAGACCCACCTTAAGACATACTTGCTTAAAGAAGCATTTGAGTAGCTCCGTGGCTAATACTATACACATGATACATAAAGCTTGGCCCCCTGCAGGCGCACTTACCTCCTACTGTCTCTGTACATTCTTCCTACCTACCAATTAGATTGTAAGCTCTTTGTAGCAGGGACTCCTCTTCCGAAATGTTACTTTTATGTCTGAAGCACTTATTCCCATGATCTGTTATTTGTATTATTTGTTATTTATATGATTATCACGTGTATTACTACGGTGAAGTGCTATGTACATTAATGGCGCTATATAAATAAATACATACATACATACATACAAGTGCAACCTATGTTAAATGTAGATTAGAGATACTTATCCTATATTTATATTTACAGTATTTTGATCCAGAGGAAGGCAAAAACAAAATAAAAATAGTGAAAAATCATCCAATGATGTATCATGAGTGGAAAAGTCCTACGTGACTCCAAATAATGACAACCAGGTTTCTCCCTGGATCTTTGCCATGTTTACTTATTTGGTATATCCCTGTGTAACGGCTGGACCCCCCTTGTCTGACCCCCCCAATCTCACATTGGCCCGTGTGGTCTAACCGGTCCCCATTACAAGGTCGTGTGTGGTGGTGCACCTGCAAGTAACAGGACTCCTGAGTCTCCCGCTTGGTGTTATAAGAGGATATCATCAGGACAGGTAGCTGAGGTAGTGGGTACGAGTCCAACTTACTTCACGTGCAGCGCCTCCACCTCATCAGGATCTATGCTTCCGCAGGGAGATGGTCCTGGTGAGGAACTCCTTCTCGGTGGTGACTGCCACTGTTGAGTAATCTCACACTCACAGAGTGGAGGTTTCTTTGAACAAGGCATCTTTATTATAGACTTGGATGTAGCAGACTGCCCTATGCAGCTGCCGGCTCTAGCCGCACATCTTTCCGTGCTGTCCCTTTGCCAGGTACGCCCTCCCGTATTGAAGTGGGATTCCCTTTCTCCTAGGGAGATCACCACTGTGCCAGGTCCCTGGACACAGTGGGGCTTAGACAGACTTGATTGTTCACTCTGCTACCGCTAGTTACAGCACTAGGGTCACAAAAGTATTCCTCCAATCCCTTATGCAGGAAGATACATTCTACCAGATGCTTCTCTGCCAACCTTGCAACACTTTTCAAAAAAACACTAACTGACAGTGTTGTGCCCTTTATACCTCAGGGGGCAGGCGCATCTCTGAGGTCACTATCCAGGGACTCAGAGCATACAGCCACTCCCTTCCTTACACAGGGCACCACACCAGGGTGTGAGGGAAAACCTCCATAACTACTGTTGGCAGGCCTATACTTACCAGGACTTACAGCCAACAGGGAAGATGTATGCAGTCATTATTATGCATGGCTACATACTCCCCCTGGTTAATACCCACCGTCCCGGCTGGGACCTAAATTTGGTGTACCTTGCGCCAGGAAACACTGCAAAAGAACACACAAATAACATGGCAAAAATCATCATATTGACATAATAATGCAAGCCCATCTCACTCCTGACCAGCAGGGAGCGCTAAAGAAAACAGCAGACCACTCTATTGGTTAATCAATAATAATGTCGAGGATCTGGCTTCTTCACCTCCCGCCCCGCAGCATCATGCACAGTCACGCTGTATTCCCGTGGTACCCCTCGCTCATTGCAATACACCACTTTGTGCATGTACACACTGCGTCCTATCTTCCAGACCCGCATAAGTTGAGCTACCCTCTGCTCGGCCTGCATCCCTTTAATGGCTCCTCCTTTCTCTATGATATAATGTTGGATATCATTCTTAAGCCATCTCTCCCTATTCTCCTCTATCTCTCTCATTAGAGGTTCCGGGACATACGGGTAATCAATCCCATGTGACCTTCTGTATTTGGCCGCAACAGCCCGTTCAGCTCTGCAAACCCTGGTCAAGCTACTTTGGCCAGCCGCCCCGGGCAGCACCCATGACAGGGGCTCATCGGTCTCTACCGGGTCATCCAACCCTGCGGACCCCTTAGGGATAATAAGGCCTGCCTGGATACGATCCCACCTTACCCTTAGGGCCCTAAGGTATGCCTCATCGTCAAAGTCACCGGCAGCCCACCAGTGATCAACCACCCCCTCCCTCTCTAAGATAAATCGGGTGCGGTCGAACCAGGATACATACCCCTCGTAAAACGGGGCCCACCACCTAGTCTCCTTCCGTTCTTCGGAGCTAGGGTCTATAGCCTCTTCTATGGACTCCTCATGAGGCCCACCAGAAGATACCCCAGACGTACCCTCAGATCGCTCAACAACTCCTTTATACTGGGAGGTGTTTCTCACTGTAATGCTTAGCACACTAGGGCAATCGCTGGATATCGACACTTGTCGGGACATCCTCCCTCTTCCCTCCGACCCATCATCCGAAGTTCCCAAGTCCAGGCTTCCAGTCCGATCATCGGAAGGACCCCGTGACTCCCCGGACAACCCTAAGCTGGAACTGGACCCAAATAAAATAGTGACGGGGACAGGGGCTTTAGCTAGGGCCTTGGGGCTAACCTTTGGAGTGGACGGGGTTTGGGGACGGGACCGAACAGTAGGCATTGACAGGGTTATGACCTGCTCTCCAGCGATACCTGCCTTAATGTCGCCACAAAGTCCGGTTTTGTCTCCAGCAGCTGGGCTTCTTGTTCTGCTACTCGAACGCCCGCTCCCCCTGGTAGTAGGAGATCGTTTTCCGCTGCTCGACCGCAGAGGCGCCACCATCTCCCACTCGATGCCGCTCTGGTCTTCCGGAACCACCTCCGCACACGCACGTGCTGCGACGCCATCTTGGGTTGGATCCCCAATCGGGATCTCTTCCTCCATGAGGACATCCGGCAACGCCCGTCTGCTGCGCGATCCAGTCTGGCTCTGGACTCGCTCTTCCTGCTCCTCCACCCCTGGGGTCTGCAACAAGCACGGTGTCTTAGTACCTCGCAGGGTCGGGGTGGATCGACCTCCGTCCGATCCACTAGTCACCACGGCAGTGGGACTCCGGCGATCGGGTGGTCGCGGTACTGGAGACACTCGACTCCGTGTCTCCACACCACACGGAATGGCATCCCTCCATGGCGTACCAATTGTATGACAGTCTCTTCTTATGACTGTCTTACTCGCCAGCCTAGCACACTCCTCGTCCGAGGATTCTAGCTTGCAATTCGGCCGGGGCATCCCAGTAGGAGACCGGCGATGGGCTCCTCGGTGATCACCTCTCCGATGGCTGAGTTTCTCCATCGGAAGCACCAGAGCTGACTCCGACTCCGCGGGACTTGCACTCTTGTTCCAGAGGGCTCCCGGCTGCTCCTCTATCGGCATCAGGACATTTCCGGTCACTCCCACAGCTTGCACCGGAACGAATGTGGTCATGGGCCACATATACTGCAGTCCACAGTGGGGGCATCGGGCCTCGCTGCCCACGGCTCCACCCGGCAGTCTGCACTGCAGGCAAAGACACGCCACAGTCTCCACACCCTCCACATGGATTACCAGGAAGCCTCCTGGAGCCGAAAAAGGGTGAGTGGAGATCACCGGACTCTGGTCCACTTTTTCAGCAGCTTCAGCCATCTTTACCAGCGGAGGCACTCGTCTCAGAGGTCTATACTGGTCAATGGCTCCTCGCAACTGAAAGGCATGGGCTGATGTAGCAACCCTTCCTCCCATTTTCTTTGTCGACATCCGGTGGAACCACAAACCACTCCCCCTGGCTGAAACTAGGGGGATGTCTCGTAGACTTGTAGGCTGACCCAGCACAGGTGCGGAGTGAGTCATAGTCCATGAGGGCACGGCTCCAGCTTTCGCGCCAAACTCCCCATCGGGGTGGAGTTTTCTCGTTGGCGCCAATCCTGGCCAACAATTAGCAAACTGCAAAGTTGCAAGACTTTCTGCAGCATGCCCACGCGGTGTCCCACTGAAGGCAGCGTCTGGCTGTTTGTTAATTGGGGTATAACAAAGTCCATTTCGTTCCTCCCATCGGATCACACTGTCATGCTCATTATTCTCAGGGGTATCATCCCGAGAACAAAAACATGATAAACACGGCGCAGCCACGGCTTTCACGCCATTCCAGAGCAAACACACAAGAGTCTCTCCTGTAGCTTGTTCTTCACCCACGCACAGTTCATATGCGTGTTCTTCCTCTGACCGCAATCCTGGACCTTCTGCTCTATGCAGATCCTCCATTCTTGTGGTTCTCTCTCCCCGCCATCCTGGACCTTCTACTCTGTGCAGATCCTCCATTCGGACGGTTCTCTCTTGATCGCTGAACACCGATTTCCTGTACGTGGAGCTCCACTCTGTGGGGCAGCTACCACATCCGTACAATAAACATGCCTTGTGCACCACCGTGTGTACCTAATGTAGATCTGACTCGTATTTGCACTACCTCAGGCTAGGCTCACTCTTTCTGTGTCTACTGTAACACGTTCCTCCAGTCTGTGCTCCTTGGTAAGTGGTCTGGGATGGAGACTAGAGTACTCTGGCTCTTCCATGCAGAACTTTGGGCGTCGACCTACTTTTGGCTAGCCTAGTGCGGACCCTTCCAGAATTCCTGCCCTAAGTTACCAGTTTACCCCTTCAGGCGTCCCCCGCTAGTGCTACCTCAAGGCGACTAGAACAGCAATAGCCCCCTGCTCCAGACTCACTAACCCCTTACGGATACCAAGACGTCTTTGCGGCATGCAGCTCCAGCATCTCCCCGACTACCCCTGGCTCCGTCCCACGCAGCACAAAGTGGCAGCAGACACTCTCCCTGTTTCCTAGTGTGTGCCTAGCAAAAGCCTGTCCTGTTAACAGGTATCTCAGCAGCGCCTCCAATTGTAACGGCTGGACCCCCCTTGTCTGACCCCCCCAATCTCACATTGGCCCGTGTGGTCTAACCGGTCCCCATTACAAGGTCGTGTGTGGTGGTGCACCTGCAAGTAACAGGACTCCTGAGTCTCCCGCTTGGTGTTATAAGAGGATATCATCAGGACAGGTAGCTGAGGTAGTGGGTACGAGTCCAACTTACTTCACGTGCAGCGCCTCCACCTCATCAGGATCTATGCTTCCGCAGGGAGATGGTCCTGGTGAGGAACTCCTTCTCGGTGGTGACTGCCACTGTTGAGTAATCTCACACTCACACAGTGGGGGTTTCTTTGAACAAGGCATCTTTATTATAGACTTGGATGTAGCAGACTGCCCTATGCAGCTGCCGGCTCTAGCCGCACATCTTTCCGTGCTGTCCCTTTGCCAGGTACGCCCTCCCATATTGAAGTGGGATTCCCTTTCTCCTAGGGAGATCACCACTGTGCCAGGTCCCTGGACACAGTGTGGCTTAGACAGACTTGATTGTTCACTCTGCTACCGCTAGTTACAGCACTAGGGTCACAAAAGTATTCCTCCAATCCCTTATGCAGGAAGATACATTCTACCAGATGCTTCTCTGCCAACCTTGCAACACTTTTCAAAAAAACACTAACTGACAGTGTTGTGCCCTTTATACCTCAGGGGGCAGGCGCATCTCTGAGGTCACTATCCAGGGACTCAGAGCATACAGCCACTCCCTTCCTTACACAGGGCACCACACCAGGGTGTGAGGGAAAACCTCCATAACTACTGTTGGCAGGCCTATACTTACCAGGACTTACAGCCAACAGGGAAGATGTATGCAGTCATTATTATGCATGGCTACACCTGTATACCTTTCCTTTCTAAAATCTGCTTCTACAATCTCCATGGGTAATGAATTCAACATTTTAACCCTTTCCTTTGTTTTTCCCTTTCCTCCAACCTTAAGGGATGACCTAGTGTCATTTGTACTGCCCTTGGAATGAATAGTTCTTTTGCACGTTCCTTGTATTGACCCTGAATTTATTTGCTTATGTAGCCAGGTCCCCTCTGGCTCCCCAGATATTCTGTTCTCTCTCTCTTACCTGCGACAGCGTGAGGGCAGTTGCAGGGGTGATCGCATCACCGGGGTCTCCCGGCGACATCAGCTACAGGGCGCCGCCATCTTGTGTGCATTCACACATGCGAGGAAGCTCGCACACGCGCAGTATAGCCCCAGATGCGATACGGCAGCCATTACAGGGAGTGAGAAGAGGCGCTCCATAGTCAGGGACATCCCCCAGTTCGCACATGCACAGTTAGCAGCGGCGGCCATTACACAGCGTGCACACAGCCCCAATGTTAAAGAGAGCACCAAGGACTACAATTCCCAGCAGCCTCTGGGGACTGCACTTTCACCCTGGTCACAGGCAGCCAGACAGCCAATAAGGCTGACAGATTCTCATGCTGCAAAGTTGCAACAATGTTGTGTGAAGACAGGAATTGTCAGTTAGGAGCTGGGACACAGAGATGGGAGGGTGTGATTGTGCAGGGAGGAAAGTAGCCTCATGCACTAGGCCAGAAGTCTCCCCTTAGGCCCTAGCTAGGCCCTACTCACGTCAGCTTGTGGTTACTACAGGGACTCCCCTTAGACTAGGGACAGGGTCCTGTAGAACCTAGACAAGTGAGGGTCCAGCCAGGAAACGTAACTATCCTGGCAATTGCTGTGAAGGTGAATTGCTGTGAAGCTGAATTGCGTGAAGGTATAACATCCTCTGCGTTAGCAGAGATAAGAGACATTATAAAGGTGGATCACTCCATGCGGGAGCCACCCACCATTGAGGCGAAGGGATCTTGGATCATCTCCTGGAGCAAGGGATTCCAAGTAAAGGTCATCTGCGCACCCGGTAGCAGGAGCACTGGGCAGGTATTATCCAAGTCACCAAGTGCACCGCCTATACACTTTATCTTAGTGGGCAGCGCTGTGCCACACGTGGGTGGGGTTGTGGGACTCTTGGGACTTTGGGAATACTGTGTGGGGTTAAGGCCCTGCGAGGTGTGTGGATAGTTGTGCTTAGTAGTGTTACAGGGTGACACTGAAGTTATGTACTTTTGATATCATATTGTTGATGCATGTGTATTATGTTTTATCTGCCCATATAGTAAACCTGTGTTATATATACCTTGGTGTATGTGGTTCATATATGTGGGTCCTGTGTAGGGGGCATTCTACACTCCTAGAATCCTGCACAGGTGGAGGCGCTGTAATTAGAAGATCGTTCCAGAGGATTCACCCCAGGCTCTCACTAGCAGAGGCTTAGACCTCCTGTGAGCCTGACAGGTATACTGCACCCCACCTGGTAACATATAGGTTCCCCCTCACATACACTATATATGCGATTGAGTGGGGGAATACCCGTTACACTTATAGTTTTTATATCCTGTTAAATGCCTCTTTTCTAATGTAAACAAATCAAATTTAGCTAGCCTGTCCTCATAAATCAGATTATCCACCCCTTTTATTAATTTGGTGGCTCTTCTCTGCATTCTCTATAGTTCAAACATGTATTTTCTAAGGAGTGGTTCCCAAAACTGTACTCCATATTCAAGGGGAGGTCTTACTAATGTTTTATACAGTGGCATAATTATGCTTACGCCCTTTCCTTTCATACCTTGTTTAATGCAAGATAAGATCTGATTTGCCTTTGCAGCAACTATATAACATTGGACACTATTGCTAAACCTGCTGTTTACAAGCACATCTAAATCTTCTCCATCAAGGATTGGTTTTATTTTGTCCCATTTAATTTGTAAGTCACCTGTTTTTTCTTGTTTCACAAATGCATAACCTTACATTTATCTGTATTAAACCTCACCTGTCATTTACTCAAGTTTCCAGTCTGTCCAAATCTATCTGGAGAGAAATTACATCCTGCTCTGATTTTACTAACGTACACAATTAAGTGTCATCAACAAAAATGGAGACTTTGCTCTCAATGGCAACCTCATGGTTATTAATAAATAAGTTAAAAAGCAGGGGTCCCAGTACCGATCCCTGAGGTACTCCACTCACAACGTGAGCCTAATCTGAAGAGGTTACATTTATGACAACTCTGTTTTCTTTCCTTCAACCAGTTTTCAATCCAGGTGCAAATATGTTTACCAAGTCCAATTTACTTTATTTGGTACACTAACCTTTTGTACCAAAAGCCTTTGCAAAATCAAGTAGACCACATCAACTGCATTACCCTGGTCTATATTCCTACTTACCTCCTTATAGAAACTAATAAGGTTAGTTTGGCACAACCTATCCTTCATAAATCCATGCTGACTATTACTAATAATTTTGTAATCTATCAGGTATTCCTGAATATTATCCCATACTAAACCTTCAAGTAGCTTCCCCACTACTGATGTCAGACTTACAGGTCTGTAATTCCTGAGTTGTGATCTAGCTCCCCTTTTAAATATAGGCACCGTGTCTGCTTTATGCCAATTTTGTGATACTGAGCGTGTGGAAATTGAGTCCTTGAATATTAAATGTAATGGTTTGGCTATTATTTATCAAGTTGCCTATACACTTCTTCCACAGTTAACTCACTGTTCATTAATATAGAGGTTTCGCTTCCTCCTGTAGCACTATTTTTGCAATTGATTCATCCCCGGTAAATAAAGAGACAAATAAATTATTTAATACCTCTGCTTTTTCTTTATCCCCAACAATTTGCCTACCCATCTCACATTGAAAGGGCCCAATGTTTTTAAGGTTTTTCCAGTCTGTGATACTGTTAGCTGCTCCTGCCTTTCTACTCCCATTTGAATTTACTCTTTAAAAGTTCATTAGTATTATCTGTATTTAATATGGGTGCCTCCCTGCTTGCCAAACTACGTCTTCCCCTCACTCTACCTCCGTGACCCCTAGCTATTTCCCCAGTCCTATGTATTATGCCTAGTCTATTAACTCTTACTTGTCCCTCCCTTCCCCCACCTTCCTAGTTTAAAATCTCCTCCAACTTCTTTAACATCCTCCACCCTAGCACAGAAGATCCCTCTTCGTTGAGGTGTAATCTATACCTACTATAAAGATAGCACCCCTCAGAAAATGACTCCCAGTGCTCTAGAATCCAAAGAAATCCCTCCTTGCTCCCTACCTTTTTAGCCATGCATTAACCTCCCTAAGCTCCAACTGTCTCCCTGGGATAGCGAATGGCACTGGTAGTGTTTCATAAAATACTACATTTGATGTCTTTGCATTAAGAATGTTGCCTAGATCCCTGAAATAATTGTTTAGGACCCTCTATCTTTTTCTGTTATTGGTGACAACATGTACTAGGACCGTCGGGTCAGCCCCAGCCACTCCCAACACTGTCTACCCGATCCGCAATGTGCCAAACTCGAGCACATGAGACAACACCAATATGGTCACAGCAACAGATTTCCCTCTGTACCCTCTTAATAATGGAGTCTCCTACCACCACAATCTTTCTTGTCTATGAGTCCCCTCTGTGCTGGAGGAACAATTCCCCTGGCTGCTAGAGGAATCAGTCTCCCAATTCTTGCCCTAACAACCCCAATAGCTTCACTCAATCTGGCAAATATATTGGGATGGGCCAGCTCAGAACTTGCCTGCCTTTTGCCCTTATAACTGTTACCCAGTTACTTACCGCTTCCTAGTCCTCAGTCAAAGCTTCACCCACTTCACCAATAGTCCCAGTCAGGGCCTGCTCAGTGAGCAATAAACTCCTTTCAAATTCAGATTAGCAATCTGAGACTCCAAAGAGATCACTTGCTCACACTTCCCATAGCGGTATGTTCACTGGAACAGCTGCTCCAAGTGTACATACATCGAGCAAGATTGATTGGCATTCCCAATTCTTCTATTTTTTTGCGCTATGGAGTATAAAGTGCTAACAATTTACTGTACTTCTATATACTTTGTTTCACACCTTCCTTGTTGTAACTCTACACTAAAGCTAAACTGCACTTACCACATTGAAATTCCCTTTGTTGCAGACTTCCTACTAGCACTCAATCAAAATAAATTAACCTATTGTATATTCCCCAAGCTGACCAGCCAATGCGAGTATACACAACACATTAGTTTCCTTCTTGTTCTAACTCCTCACTTAATCCAAATTGCACTTTAAACACACTGCAATTCAGTCACACAGCTCAGCATATCCAAACTCAGGATTCGCTACAAGCCTCTGTTTATGCATGATTTCATAGTTTAATCCTCTGTTTATGCATGCTTTCATAGTTCTGCATAGTAATTTAATTTTTTTCTAGACATTTACTTAGACTGATTTTGCCTTTGCATTATCACTCTGCATGACTGAAGTGTGTAGATGTACAGTAGGAGAGGGAATTCTGGGAACCTCAATGGATTGCTCCAATTAAATACTCATACAGGCATACCCCGCTTTAAGGACACTCACTTTAAGTACACTCGCGAGTAAGTACATCTCGCCCAATAGGCAAACAGCAGCTCGCGCATACGCCTGTCAGCACGTCCTGAACAGCAATACCGGCTCCCTACCTGTACCGAAGCTGTGCGCAAGCGGGGAGAATATAGAGCCTGTTACAAATGCTTTATTTACATCAGTTATGCACGTATGTGACGATTGCAGTACAGAACATGCATCGATAAGTTGGAAAAAGGGAGGCCTTCACTTTAAGTACATTTTCGCTTTACATACATGCTCCGGTCCCATTGCGTACGTTAATGTGGGGTATGCCTGTATTCTTCTTCCTATTTAGGTGATCCCAATCTTTCCTCATAAAGGTACAGTAGTCGGTTCACAATTAGTATAAGAAAACAATTCGTATAATTTGAAACCATTAATGACTACAGAACTATTAGAATACCGGATGACAAATAACCCCCATGATATCTGTTTCAACACTTTGATTTATTTTGGCTCTTCTTGGGTTATCAAATATATAAATTTCTGTCAGAATCAGGGGTTGATCAGACTACGAGGTTCATTTGGATCGCCGGTCAAAGCACAGTGTAAGGAATCGGGGAATACGTCCTGTATGACATGTTCCCTCCTTACCTGTCTCTGCGCAGACCTCCGCTCTGGTACCAACGCATGAGCGCAACCCCACTCTGCTTACAAAGTACGCGCGCACACGCAGCTCTTCTAACGCTGCCTCAGAGCTTAGCTCCGCCCCCTCGGACGTGCCATGCTTCTCTTGCGCGCGGCACATTCATGCGACGTTGTGCACTGCTCCGGTCCTGTGTTTTCTTCTAGTGTTTCGATTCTTCGTGTACCAACCCGGCTTGACTATTGGAACCCCTCTAGACATTGACCCCGGCATACCCTTGACTCTGTTACCTCTCCAACCAAGACCACGGCTATACGGATGTCTACGATTCTTACCTCTCCAATCCCAGACCACAGCTTACGGACTTTTACTATTCTGATCTCTCCAACCCAAGACCATGGCAAGTATCAGAACTAACCCGTTCTCTCCTACGCAGACCCGGCTGCATTGATAATCCGCCTTCCAGGCATGCTTCCGCTACTGTGGGTGCATGGTTCTATACTTCACCCACCTCAGTAATCCTGTGTAGTAGTCCTGTCTTGCTCGTGGTCAGCGCAAGCGTTACACACAGGAGTTTAATAAAACAGGTTTATTTAACACAGGCTAATAGGGAATCACACACAACATAGATACTGTATATACAAAGGTAGCTTTCTGTGGGGAATCAGGATGGTTACCTATGGAGACTATGTGAGGTGTCCCAGGGAAAAGTACAGTGAGGTCACCAATTGCAGTATTTTCAGTCAGTCAGTTACACCTATCAGGGTTGTCTCAGTGATGTAATGATTTTGAAATCCATGTTTGTGGGAGTCCAACAGATTAAATTTGGTTAGGGGGTTCACGAACTGTTCTAGGACTAGTTTTTCCAAAGATTTTAGCTAAAAATTGAATATTTGAAACGGTAGTTATCTGTGTTCAGTGGATCAGTGGATCAAGAGAGGGTTTCTTTAATAGAGGTGAAATTAATGCTTCCGCTAGTGAGGTTGGTAAAAGCCTGAAGACAATGAGAGGTTTGCAGTTTCGAGAATGAAAGGGGGAAAACCTAACACATCTTCCTTTATTATCCTGACAAGGGTCCCCTCTGATCATGATAATGAGGGCGTCCATAGTGATAGATTGGAAGGTGCTCCAACTAGTTTTAGTCGGTTCGACTATGAAAATATCAGGTTTGGGAGTTGACAGTTGTGCGGTTGAAGTTTGATTCTGAAGTTTTGAGGCTTTGGAGCAGAAGGTCTAGTGAAAAGTATGTGGTGGAATTTCTACACGGCTTGAGGTTTTGTTTAATCAGGCCAAGTTGAAGCCAAGAGTTGATGACCTTTCCGCCAATTTTTACTGTTATTTTTAATCTGTGCAGCCAAATTAGTTTTTTAGCCTCTATAACGGCTTTGAAATAATTTTTCCATAGATGTCTAAGATCCATAAGGTTAGAGGGGAATTCATCTTTAGCCCATCGCTTTTCTGCCAAATGCAGGGTAGATCTTTGGATTCTTAACTCTTGGGAAAACAAAGGGTTACCTTTATGTTGTTTGTGGGCTAGCAATTTTTTTTAAACAATAATATCAAGAGCCGTAGTAGCTGCGATATTGAATACCAATGTAAGAGCGTAAGTATTGTGGACAATGGAAAGAATGCAAGACTTTATAAAATGTTTAGCAAACATACTAGAGTCCATATCCTTTATTTACTGTACTCTTAATAAAACTTTTGTGGGTGAAGGAGGTTGTGGTTGTGGATTATAGTCCTGTTGGATCTGACACCATTACAGTCATTGGGTTGGTATCGTAGGCCAGGGGAGTGCAATTTCTTTCTCCTGCGCCCCCTGTTTTGTGCCGCCCCCCCCTTACCTTTGTTCAGACATACTCGGCGTCATGACATCACGTTGTCATGGCAACGTGGCATCACATGACGCCACGTCTCCAGAAGCCGTCTTAACCAAGGTAAGTGCAGTTTACAGAGCCCTTCGTCGCTTCCCCCGCATTTAATTTAAATGCTTTCAGGAAGCATGCGGGCCTCTGTAAACTCCGTGCCGGTAATCTCACCCCTGTCGTAGGCTTATCAACTCTATATAGTTGGTATGAAAATCCTTTTAGGAAGTGTGGGATGGGACTCATTTAAACATACTTTGCATAACCATTAACATACAGTATCTCTCTCAGATAAATACCTCTGGTGTGCTCCTTTATCAGCACAGGCTGTATGTATATATATATATATATATATATATATATATATATATATATATATATATACATATATATATATATATATATATATAGTGCAGAATAAATGAGTTCTTCTTTTCTCTTTATATATATATATATATATATATATATATATATATATATATATATATATATACACATGAAGGTCAGTCAGCACACTGTAGTAGAAAAGGTTGTAATAGCAGATGCTAGTCCCATAGAGAATAAGTATGATACGAACCAATCCAAAGACCAGTAAAGAGACAGCAGACCGCACGGGGTTAATCCAAAAATCTATATTCACAACATGAAATACACGTAAGCCAACGTTTCGGTCCCACAGAGAGACCTTCCTCAGGGCCGTGAGTATATATTTACACACACACACAACTAGCGACTGCCAATAAGATTAGAAAGGTCTCGGTCTCTCTCTCTTGTAACAATATGAAAGCGGAATCTTAAAAATCCATCTGGATTGTTTGCAATAACGAATTTGAATGAAACCGTCCGGGTTTTAAAGTATGCAATCCGCATGCAAATTTTAGTGTGTGGGATGGATTTTGTCAATGATCCGGGGAACAAATTTTGACAGTTTCCCCCATATGTAGGTAGGAGAGATGCTGTCAGAGCGAGCGGGTCTCAAACAGTGTTTCTTCTCAATAGTGCTGAACAGGTTTTCTCTGACTGAGAAAACTGCTCAGTGTGTCCGGGAAACAGGCACCCTTGTCGGCAAGAAGAGTTGCACTCACAGCTTACTTGCAGCGGGATGCAGACAGAGCTCAATGGGTTCAGAACACTCCACACAGGATATACGAATCCACACAGGATACACCGGATACACAGGATACACCGGGAGACTCACAGAGTCTTCCCCTGAATCAGTATCAGAAAAAGAACACAGAATGATGACTGGTACAGGGCAGTCATACATGTCGGGGAGTCAGGTTTGGGACAAAGGAAATCTCTGCACGTGACCCTAATTCAATGAGTCAGGGCTGCAAACGACCCTTAGCATGGCAGGCCAAGCCCCTGTCAGATAGAAGGGCACCTGGACAGGCTTAAGTAACACTGGCCATGTACCCAAACACCATACATTTACAATACTTTCTGACATTTCTATAGTGATTACATTACACATACAGTATAGAAGGAGAAACTCAGGACACAAACACAAAACATACAGGTTGACAGTGGTACCAGATGGTGGGCATCTCTCTTGTGTGCAAACTAGAGTTTTGCAAGCCCCACTGTCACAATATCATACTGTAAGCTGGGTAATTTTGGATATCGATGGGCTGAACCTACAACTTCCATCGTTTCAGGGGTTAACCATATGTTTGGAGACAATGCAGAAAACAATATAGTGTAAAACTATTTAAAAACAATATTTAAAAAAAACATAATAGGTAACAGACTCACACTTTGTAAGAAAGTTAAAAGGCAGATGAGAGTAATATACTGAGTCTCTCACACTCAGCTCTGCTCTACCGGCATTTGTATCCACTGCGAGATCACTTCCACACTTTGACTGTCATCCAACAAGGGTATGTACTAACAGCTTTGTCTAGAATTTACTGTCCTTCCACAAGGAGTCACCGTAAACTGGGCATAAAAATCCCATGCAAGATCACTTCTGCATCACATGGCCACATCCTGGTCTCGCGAGATCTTGGCTTACTCTGTTGTGGATGCGGCTCCGTTTTGCGATCGGGATATCAGTCTCTCACTCTTGCTCTCTGTACACTGGACAGTCGTCCTACGCGTTTCACCGCTTTGGATTCCTCAGGGACTAATGATTATCCCCTGAGGAAGCCATAATGGTGAAATGCGTAGGACGATTGTCCGGTGTTCAGAGAAGAAGAGTGAGAGACTGATATCCCGATCACAAAAGTGTTACGCCGGAGTAGCCCGCAGACCAGACCTGTCCCTAGAACTGAGGTGGCAGGTATGAATACACACACCGACAGAGTGAGGGACGTGTCCGGGTTGTGGTATTAGATGGTGCCAGGCCAGATGGGGTGTATTGCGTGAATACTTGCCGGTACCGTTTTCCCAGAAGAATGGTCGTTGCCGTTGCCGAGATCAGGGGTAGGAGACGTATGGAAGGATCGAGATGAGTGCCGTGGTCGAAGGGAGCCAGAAGTTACGTAAACAGGAACAATCTGAAGTCGAGAGTCAAAGGGGGTAGTCTGCCAAGCCGCATCAAAACCGAGAGAATCAAAGAACAAGCACTGTGAAACACCCATACAAAACTATGACGAGCGAGGAAGCACAGAACAGAGAGGGTATATAAAGCTGGAACAGCCAACCCGGAGAGGGGGCGTGCCTGGAGGAGCCCAGAGAGCTTCAGTGCATTGGATGCTGTTCTTGGAGCTCAGGTGACACTCAGCAAGAGCCAGATTGTAACCGTGCGGTGTTTGGGGGCGGAGCCTGAGTGGGGATAAGTTCAAGGGCTTTTGTGTGTGCACTGTAAGTCCGACGTGCACATGAGAGGAAGCAACGTGGGGTGAGCACGTGCGCGTGGGGCGGCGATTCCGCGCCGACGGCTGCAGCGCATAGCGTGGAGGAAGTACCTCATGGAGCGTCCCACCATGCCGAGGGGTAAGTGCTGAAGCTGAAGGGGGCTTGCGTGGTTGTAGTGGAAGGGTCTGAGCAGTGTAAGGAGAGAGCCGTGAGCTCCGCCTGAGGCGCTGTGTGCTCACATTCCTAACAGTACCCCCCTCTTCAGGATCGGCTTCAGGACGATCCAAGAACGGCTTGTCCGGAAATTTCCTCCTAGAAGTCTTCAGGAGGCTGGGCGCATGGATGTCTTTGAGTGGAACCCAAGACCTCTCCTCAGGTCCGAAACCCCTCCAGTGGACCAAAAACTGAATCTGCCCCCTGGAGATGCGGGAGTCCAGTAAGGCTTGTACCTCGTATTCCTCGTTATTGAGTACCGTGACTGGATCTGGCTTGGTCTGTTTAGAAAAGAAACGATTGGCAATGTGGGGTTTTAATAGCGAGGCATGAAAATTGTCTGGGATCCTCATAGAGGGTGGTAGTTTAAGGCGAAACGCCACAGGGTTAATCTGCTCCACGACGGGAAAGGGTCCCAAAAACCTAGGAGCCAGTTTAGGGGAAGGGACTCTCAAGCGGATGTTTCTTGACGAGAGCCATACTAAATCCCCTGGCTTGTAGTTGGGTGCCAGCCGACGGTGGCGATTGGCCTGAAGTCTAGCAGTATCGGCGGCCTTGTGGAGAGACTTTTGTACCTTGGACCAAATGTCTTGGAGAGTGGAAATCCATTCGTCTACCGGCGGTACCCCAGAAGCAACATTGGAAATAGGTAGGCAGGGAGGATGAAACCCATAATTGACAAAAAATGGAGATTCTCGGGTGGATTCACTTCGGGACGAATTGACCGCGTACTCTGCCCACGGGAGGAGTTGGGACCAATCGTCCTGGGAATCGGAGATGAAACATCTGAAGTATTTCTCCAGCGACTGGTTAGTTCTCTCTGTCTGTCCATTGGACTGGGGGTGGTATGTAGAGGAGAAGGAAGAGACAATTCCCAGTCTTTTAGTGAAGGTCCTCCAGAACTTGGAGACGAACTGGGATCCTCTGTCAGAGACAATTAAAGACGGAATGCCATGGATCCTAAAGATATGCTCGGAGAAAATGTCTGCTAGGGTGGGAGAGGAGGGCAGTCCCTTGAGGGGGATGAAGTGGGCCATCTTCGAAAACCTGTCTACGACAACTAAAATGGTGTTGAAGCCCCTAGACCTAGGTAGGTCGACTATGAAATCCATGGAGATATGGGACCATGGACGAGCAGGCACTGGCAATGGGAGGAGAAGTCCCTGAGGTCTCTGTGGAAGTGTCTTGTTCTGGGCGCATACAGGACAAGCACGAGTGTATTCCGCAATGTCTTTAGACATACTGGGCCACCAAAAGTTCCGACGAATTAAGTCTAACGTCCTTCTGAAGCCCGGGTGACCTGCGGGTTTAGAAGAGTGTCCCCAATCTGGGACCTCTGGAATGAATCTGGGTGAGACGAAGAGCCTGTTAGAGGGGATCGCCGTGTTTGAAGGGATCTGTTGCTGGTCCCTTTTGATCTTGTCTAGCGATTTGAAGGTGGAAGTAGCAAAAATTATTTTGGGAGGTAGGATAGGTTCCTGTTATATCGGCACATCCTGATCTACATTCAATGTGAAAAAAATACCATAATATATGAATCGCCGCTTAAACAATTTGGAAAGGTACTATTCATCAAATCATTTGTTTTTTTGTGAAAATGTTGCCTCATGCCTGTCTTCCGAGGAGTATTGTCTGGACAACACATCTGCCTTCACGTTCTTCGTTCCCGGGATACAGGATAGGTGATAGTTGAAGCGAGAGAAGAAGAGTGCCCAGCGAGCTTTGCGAGGACCGAGGCGACGTGCTCCTTCGATATAAAGTAAATTTTTGTGGTCCGTTAAGATAGAAAATGGCTCCCTTGACCCTTCCAACAGATGTCTCCACTCTTGTAGTGCGATTTTAACGGCCAATAACTCTGTTGCCGACGTCGTAATTCCTTTCGGCGGAGGAGAATTTCTTGGAGAAATACGCACAAGGGTGAAGTTTATCCTGGGGCGAGTACTTCTGTAATAGTACAGCCCCTGCACTGCAGTCCGATGCATCAACTTCTATTACAAAGGGAAGATCCGTGTTGGGGTAGCACAGGATCGGTGCCGTGACGAATGCCTCTTTAAGGGCCTAGAAGGCGGAGATAGCTTCGGCGGACCGGGCAGAAGGGTCAGCCCCTTTCCTAGTCAACGCCGTGATGGGGGCCACTAGAGTGGAGAAATTGCGAATGAACTGCCCATAGTAGTTCGCAAATCCTAAAAAGCGCTGGATAGCCTTGAGAGTTTCTGGTCTGGGCCATTCCGTAACTACCTGGAGTTTACCTGGATCCATCAAAAAGCCTTCGTCCGAAATAATGTAGCCCGGAAATTGGGTAGAGCGTTGATGGAAGGTACACTTCTCTAGTTTGGCGTACAGGTGATGTTTGAGTAGATGTGAGAGAACGTACGAGGTGTGACGAATGTGATCCTGGAGATCTTTGGAGAAGATCAAAATGTCATCTAAATAGACAATAACAAAGATGTTGAGCACCTCACGAAATACAGTACGTCATTAATAAAGTCCTGAAAGACAGCCGGGGCATTACATAAACCAAAAGGCATGACGAGGTACTCATAATACCCACAGCAGGTGTTGAAGGCCGTCTTCCACTCGTCACCCTGCCTGATGCGGACCAAGTTGTAAGCCCCACGGAGATCCAATTTGGAAAATATCTTAGCCCCACGCAGTTTATCGAAGAGTTCCGTGATCAAGGGGAGAGGATAGCGGTTCTTGATGGTGATACCGTTCAAGCCCCGGTAATCAATACATGGCCTCAGAGTACCATCCTTTTTCTTCACGAAGAAGAACCCTGCTCCCGCTGGGGAACTGGAGGGCCGTATGAATCCTTTCTCAAGATTCTCCTTTATGTAGTCTTCCATGGCTTGAGACTCAGGTATCGACAATGGGTAAGTCTTGGACCTGGGCAAGGTGTATCCTGGGACCAAATCTATGAGGCAATCGTAGGACCGATGAGGAGGCAACTGTTCTGAGTGGACCTTGTTAAAGACCTCGCGGAAAGGGTGGTACACAGGGGGAAGAATGGAGTCCTGAGTCATTGTGTTAGCCAAGAGTTTGGGAGACTTCCTTGACCTCGGTTTCCAGGTGATGGGGTAGGTGAGATCCAGTCAATTGGAGGGTTATTCTTCTGCAACCAAGGTAGGCCAAGGGTTACCGGCGTACTTGGGGCCTGGATGGCGTCAAGGACCAGGGTCTCGCTGTGGGAGTAGGTAGATAGGAGGAGAGGTACGGTCTGTAGCGAGATAAAGGCTGAAGACAGCGAACGTCCGTCAATCCCAACCAAGGCAATAGGTTGGGCCTTCTTCACCAAAGGTATCCGGTTCTGTTTGGCGAAATCAAGGTCTACAAAGTTTCCTCCAGCTCCGGAGTCGATAAAGGCAGCAGTAGATGTGCGAAACTCAGCGCCTGCGAGAGAAATAGGAATCGGAAGTTTCTTAGGCAGTGCCTCCTTGGGGAGGGGATGAGAAGAGATAACACCCAGTGAGAGCCCCTCCATACTCACTGAGTGTTCCCATTTCCCAGACGCAAAGGGCATGCATGGACCAGATGTTCAGGGGATCCACAGTAGAAACAGAGTGCGCCGGCGTAGCGGTGTTGTCGTAGTGGATTCCGGTTCTGTTGTAACCCTAATTGCATTGTCTCAGGAGGCTCCAGTGCCAGCTGCTGCTAAGGAGGCAGCCTAGGAACCAGAGGAGGGTTGGGGAAGGGTGCTTGGAAGGTTAGTGGCCGGGCATGCTGACGCTCCGAGCGTTGTACCTGGATGCGTTGATCAATGCATACGGCCAAGTCGATGAGCGCCTCCAATTGGTCTGGCCTGGGTTGCCGAGCAAGCTCGTCCTTGATGGACTCCGAGAGACCTTGCCAAAAGACGGAGACGAGTGGCTCTTGTCCCCAGTTCGTCTCGGCGGCGAGCTTGCGAAATTCCACCGCATACTGTGTCACCAATCTTCGCCCCTGAGTTATCTGGAGGAGGGAAATAGATGCCATCTCCCGGCGTGCAGGGGAATCAAAGACTTGTCGGAACTCACCCTTGAAGGTTAGGTAGTCTTGTGTCAGGTCCGGACGCAACTCCCATCCGTCCGCGCGCTTCCCGTCAGTAGGTTGTACACGTAGGCTAACTTCTTCCGGCCGGTGTCGTACTGAAGGGGTGCCATTTCAAATTGAACCTCGCACTGGTTAAGGAAACCTCTGCACTCCAGCGGGTTGCCGGCGTACGGCTTGGGAGGCGGTATCTTCACATCCTGACTGCTGGGTCTGACTGGTTCTGCAGCCTGTGGAGGAGAAAGAGGAACAGGTGCTTCCGGTACCAGAGCCGAAAGTTTGGCCATTTGGTGTGTTAGGGCCACAATCTGATCGGCCATGGCCTGGTTTTGCTGTATCAGCGTAGAGATTGCTTGCCACAGTTTGGCCTGGTCTGTGTCTTGTGGGCTCGTCATAATGTTACGCCGGAGTAGCCAGCAGACCAGACTTGTCCCTAGAACTGAGGTGGCAGGTATGAATACACACACCGACAGAGCGAGGGACGTGTCCGGGTTGTGGTATTAGATGGTGCCAGGCCAGATGGGGTGTATTGCGTGAATACTTGCCGGCACCGTTTTCCCAGAAGAATGGTCGTTGCCGTTGCCGAGATCAGGGGTAGGAGACGTATGGAAGGATCGAGATGAGTGCCGTGGTCGATGGGAGCTAGAAGGTACGTAAACAGGAACAATTCGAAGTTGAGAGCCAAAGGGGGTAGTCTGCCAAGCCATGTCAAAACCAAGAGAATCAAAGAACAAGCACTGTGAAACACCCATACAAAACTATGACGAGCGAGGAAGCACAGAACAGAGAGGGTATATAAAGCTGGAACAGCCAACCAGGAGAGGGGGCATGCCTGGAGGAGCCCAGGGAGCTTCAGTGCGTTGGATGCTGTTCTTAGAGCTCAGGTGACACTCAGCAAGAGCCAGATTGTAACCGTGCAGTGTTTGGGGGCGGAGCCTGAGTGGGGATAATTTCAAGGGCTTTTGTGTGTGCACTGTAAGTCCGACGTGCGCATGAGCGGAAGCAACGTGGGGTGCGCATGTGCGCGTGGGGCGGATGATTCCACGCCGACGGCTGCGGCGCAGAGCGTGGAGGAAGTACCTCGTGGAGCGTCCCACCATGCCGAGGGGTAAGTACTGAAGCTGAAGGGGGCTTGCGTGGTTGTAGTGGAAGGGTCTGAGCAGTGTAAGGAGAGAGCCGTGAGCTCCGCCTGAGGCGCTGTGTGCTCACATTCCTAACAAAAAGGAGCCGGCATCCACAGCAGAGTAAGCCGAAATCTCGTGAGACCAGGACGTGGCCATGTGATGAAGAAGTGATCTTGCATGGGATTTTTATGCCCAGTTCACGGTGACTCTCTGTTGAATGACAGTAAATTCTAGACAAAGCTGTTAGTACATACCCTTGCTGGATGACAGTCAAAGTAGTCCATTCTTAAATTGTTCACAAAAATATTCACCCATATGCTATTCAAAAAGATACACAGAGCCTTGTGAAGCAGGCAATCTCCATAGTGGAAAAATATAGGCATGGGGCTTTAATTCTCTGTTTATAAATACCTGTTACAATACTAAAAAATCATACAGAAAAACATTGCATTATGATTTTGAAATGACTAGGCATTTTATACTTGCCCAAATAGCTTCACAAAAGAGACTACTTCAACATGACCATCTGCAGATATGTAAAGCAGAGTATTATTAATACTGTAGCCTGCTTTACTCTAAAATAAGAGAAAGACGCATAAACTAATGGCCTGCATGAAAAGTTATATTAATCTGGAAAAGAAGAAAAAAATGTGTGATGCTCTCAAGACAAATGTGTAGTTTGTGAAAATGAGCAATAAATTGGAAAACAACCTGTTCATATGTAGATGTCCTATTGGATCAGGTAATGAGTGTTCCCACAAGGCAATGAGGTAAGGATAGTTACCAATTGATGATCCCTGGATATTGATTGAGGCAAAGCTGGAATGGACTCACTTGGGAAAGCAGATTCCACGATGAACAGAAAGTCCTTGTAGATATCCAGCAGCTCCAGGTTGAATGTGCCTCCGTTGTGGAAATCTTCACAAAAAGGGAGAGGGAAAAGAACGGAGCACTATCTGCAGTGCTGTAAAAAAACAGCCAATAAACCACAGGGTATGCGTTCCCAAAATAAAGCTATTTAATGGGTCAAAAAATCAGTAACAAAGCACACCAACGCGTTTCAGACCTTAATGGTCCTTTATCAAGGTACGCATACCCTGTGGTTTATTGGCTGTTTTTAACAGCACTGGAGATAGTGCTCCGTTCTTTTCCCTCTCCCTTTTTGTAATCTGGAAAAGTGCAAGAATATTGTATAAAGATACAAAGTATTTTCAATGTTGAAACATTTTTGTGCTCATCTGTACTTACAATTGTAGTCACATCTAGCATCACCCTATAATGACCCTTCTATTAACAAATAACAAAAGTAATAAGAAAGTAACATAAGTATTAAGTAACAACAGAAGAACATACTGTAAATACTGTATTGTAAGTTTTAAAAAAGCATTCAATGACAAAACAAATTTGGGAACACATTTATAGGTAGACGTAAAAAATATAACTCGAAAGGATGATGCCCAAGGTGACATTAGCAGTGTCTTTGTTTATTGTGCTTTTAAAATTTACATGCAAATTTAAGACTTTACATGGGACATCGTTTCAAAGGCTCAGTGAATTGTCTATCATTTATTTTAGGTACCTAAGCGTGAATCACCAGAAATTGCCACCTTACAAGCATGTGTTTGAACAGCATCCAAAAGTGTAACATAAAGGCAGATGGACCATAAAAAGTTATGAAATCAATCTGGTTCTCTCAAGATGTCTTAGTGGCAATACTAGTCTCTACAGATGTTTTCCGTTAAATATTCACTGACATATCACAATAGAAATACAATATTTTTGACTTACATCTCACTGAATTATTTGCTTATTATACTGAATTGCAATGACATAAATAAACCCCACAAATAATTTTGCCAGCTGGCCGTAGCCAGCCACAAAGTGTTCATACGGCTGTAATCTTGCGCCTTGTCACGATACCGAAAACAGTAAGTCAGGCTACATCTGTAGGTGAGGAGTAAATTGAGCTGATGTAGGTAGGGTGGGGAGGAAAGGAGACGGGGAGGAGGGAGGAGACGATCCGCTGAATTTAGATCCTGGTCCCTATAAGGACTCTGCTCTGTACCATCTTCCGACCGGCAGTTCCCTGGTGCATCACAAAATTCGATTATCCCTTGTCTAAACTCTGCGGGGTGGCCAATCGCCTATCTCTTCGTGATTTTTAGATGAGACATTCCGTCTGATTTCTGGATTCACTGCCAGCAATCAAAGGAGAACGCACCTAAACCTATCAGAGCCAAATTGTGGCATTGTTCACCCCATGGTGACCAGACCTTTTGAAAATTTGTGCCAGTGTCGTTGACTAAACTTGTCAACTTCTCCATGTGGCAGACAAACCAAATTCTGTTCCAAATTTTATCAATAGATAGAATTGTGTTTTGCTTCCACAATACTGCGATCTCATTGTGGCTGTTGCAAAATGCGCAACTAATTTATTTTCCTCCCTGGCTAGTTCCTGTGCTGGTTTGTTTAGCAAGGAGAGCCAGGGGTCCAATTGAATTTCGAGGTCCAAAATCCTCTGAAACCAAATCCTTATCTGTTCCCATAAAGGGGCTATAAGAGGGCAAGACCACAGCATGTGTAGCAAGTTCGTCGGCTCTCCACATTGCTTAGGACACGAGTGGGAGTAACCTGGGACAAATTTAGACAATTTTACCGTAGTGAAGTATCAACTCATTAATACCTTATATGCGTTCTCCTTCAATGTCGTGCATATACAGTAGAACTTTTGGCGGCTGCGTTAATTATCTCAGTCCAGACCTCAACCTCCTAAGTCATGTCCAAGTCCAATTCCCATTACAGATACAGCGGACGTTATTTGAACATTTCACACGTTATATACCTCGGAATACTCAGGTCATGGCGCGTCATTACCATGTGTTGACCTGTGTTTTATCGAGTGCAGAAAATGGCATTTTAGTGTTCTGGTTTTTAAACAGCTGCAAATTGATACAGTACTGTACTGTACACATTACAATTCATTCATTTCTGCCACAGAAATGCGAAGAATTGCACCCAAAGAAATCAGAATCCATGAAATTCAAACAAATCAACCGCGTGATTGGCCGCGTGGAGTACAGCAGAGCACACGAAAACGGCTCAGTGATATGTTCAAATAACAGCCGCTGCATCTGTATGTCATGAATTTCAACTTCTATGAGTAATCCTTATCCGAACTGATCACTTCTCCGTACATTCTAGATGTTAGTCCCCGTGTGCTATCACCCAATACACAGAGCTTTTCGAAATTCGTCAGCGGTGGACGTGTTGTGTGTTTGGTATAAAATGCCCGGATCTGGAGGTACCTAAAAAATTCTGTGTTAGGGATGTCTTTTTCTTATCTGTTCAAATGTCTTAATGGTGATTTTACCCGCCAAATCCTTCAATCTACCAAAGCCCAGTTGTCTCTATACCCCAAAATTCTTACTATCTAGCCCTGGAGCAAAGTCTGGGTTGTCATATAAGGGGGTCATCAGAGAATGCCTAGAAATCAACGAGCATTTAAATTTGAAAGCCTCCCAAACTGCAAGGGAGTTGAGCATCGAGGACAACGGTTGGTTTATTGCTTTAAGCCTAGATTTGGAGTACCAAATTAGGTTGCACAGTTCCAACGGGGTGCATAGTTCGCTTTCTTAAGCCACCCATGTGTGCATGCCAGGGTCCATGTGCCACTGTATAATTTGACATAATTGAGCCGCCTTGTAATATGAAAGCAAGCAAGGTACAGCTAGCCCCCCAGCCGCTTTAGGTCTTTGTAGAATTTTTGCTTTAATTCGTGGTTTCTTGTTACTCCAAATATATTTTGAAATCTGTGATTGGAGGGACGAAATGTCTTTGTGAACCACAGGGATCAGAAGAGTTTGAAACAAATATAAAATTCAAGGAAGAAGGTTCATTTTAAAAGCTATAGATTCTTCCAATCCAAGAGATCCCATATGAGGTCTCCTCAGGTCTCCTCTCAAGGACTGTAAGAGTTTCGGATAGTTTGCTTTGTATAATGACCTAACATTTTTTGTCATATTTACCCCTAAATATTTTATGGCCTTGGGTTGCCAATTGAAATTAAAGTTAATCTCTATTAATTTTTCCATATCTTTTGGCAGGTTTATACTAAGGGCTTCAGATTTAGATTGGTTGATTTTGAATCCTGTCCATTGAATTTCCCCAGCAGGTTGAACAGGATGGGTAGAGAGGTAAGAGGTTGTTACAATGTTAGGATAACATCATCCGCATACAACACCACTTTGTGTGTTTGCGCTTGTATTTGAATTCCTGCCATGTCCTGATTGTTCCTTATTTTTGCAGCCAGTGGCTCCATGCATAGGGCGAACAACAAGGGCGAAAGCAGTCTTGTGCCACTTTTAATTTTGAACAGTACAGAGGGAAAGCCTTGATGAAGGACGCTAGCTGCTGGATTGGTATATAAAGCTTTGATTGCCCTTAAGATTCTGCCCCCGAACCCGAACGCCCCAAACGTGGCATCTAGATAAGGCCAGTCTAGTCTGTCAAAGGCTTTTTCAGCGTCTAAGCTTGACACTATCCCCGGGATCTTGTTCGCATTAATAAATTCAATAACATCAATAATTCTCCTAGTATTCTCAGCCTCTTGTCTATCTCTGATAAATCAAACTTTATCCAGGTGAATCAGCCTAGGTAGAATAGCGCTCAATCTGTTAGTCAGTAATTTAGAGCAAATCTTAATGTCGGAATTTATTAATGATATCGGCCTGTAACTTTGACAGTTTGTGGGGTCTTTTCCCTGCTTATAAATTAACGAGATGGATGCCTGGAGCATCTGATCCAGGAATGGAGCTCCTGCTAGAGCCGAATTGAACATTCTTAACAAGTGGGGGGTCAGAATCCCTAAAAAAAAATTTGTAGTACAGATTAGAGAACCCATCTGGGCCTGGCGCTTTTGAGTTTTTTACGATTCTTTACCAGCCTCCACCACCAGCTCCTCCACTGTGAAATCTTTTTGTAGACACTCTTGCTCCAACCTGCTCAATTTGTGTATCACTTTCTCCCTGTTGTACAGCTTTTCATTGTATGTTTTAAACTCTTGTACTATGAGTTTGGGGTTAGATGTAATTTCTCCCTTGTGGGTCCTAATCGAGTGGATATTATAATCTGGTTACCTATTGCAGATTTTGTTAGCCAGCATGGTATCTGGTTTGTTTGCTTTTTCAAAAAATTTCCTCTTTGACCAATTCAGCGTTTTCTCAGCCTGGGAGGTGAGGAGTAAGTTAAGTTCAATTCTTACATCTTTTAACTCCTGCATGATTTCCTCTCCACTATGTAGGACAGAGAGCTCGTGAAGTTTCGCTTTTAACTGATTTAATTTTGCTTCTCTTTTCTTCTTCCTACCAGCCACTATGTTAATTAAAGTGCCTCAGAGAGTAGCTTTGTGGGCCTCCCATAAAGTTATTGAGAGTTCACGCTATCTCTATTGATCCTGAAAAATTGCACTAATTCCTCTTTAAGAGTTTTAATTATCTCGGGGATCTTTATGATTGATTCGTTAAGTTTCCAGTTTGCTCCTGGGCTATCTAGTCTAATTTGTGAGCACCCTAGCTCTATGGATGCGTGATCAGACCATGAAATATCATGGATCCTAGCGTAAGCGATCTGCGGGACCAATCTATTAGGCACGAAGAAGTAATCAATTCTGCTGTAACTTTTGTGCGGATGTGAATAGAAGGTAAAATCTCTTTCTCCGGGGTGCTGTTCTCTCCATATGTCAACTAATTGTCTGTCTCTTAGTCCTGTGAAAAGCGCCCTAGTCCCTTCATTTCTACCTCTTTTTATCTGAGAAGAATTATAAAGTGATGGGTCTAAGGTCTTATTAAAAATTCCCCACCAAAACAATGCTACCCTTATACTTATTCAGTATTGTGAAGAACATCTTAAAAAATTGTGGATCATTCTCACAAGGGGCATAGATATTTGCCAGTGTGTAACTACCCTGAAGTGTACCTACTATTATCAAAAATCTGCGCTCCTTGTCTCTTTGGATTTTCTCTACTTTAAAGAGTAATGTGTTATGTATCAATATAGCTACACTTCTCTTTTTTTCTATGGCCCCTTTCCCCTCCACCCCCCTTCGTCCTGCTGGTGAGTCCGTCGTCTGCGAGAGTTTCCATCTCGCATGTCCTTGCTATCATTCGTGTCGCCCAGCATGTGTACCTAGCCGTACCCACATATACCCACCTTCCCCCCTACGCACAAACACACTCACATACACTTACTCATATACACATTCACACACGCCTTTATACACAACTCAACACATACTCACACGCACATACACACATTCATGCACATATAATAATAATAGCATGTTCTTGTATAGCGCTGCTAGTTTTATGTAGCGCTTTACAGAGTCATTTTGCAGCTTACAATCTATGTTTTTGGTGCAAGGAGTCTGTGTTGGATCCACAGCTCGGTGACAGCTCTGCTTCTCCCTCTTCCCGCGCCATCTCAGCACTTACGAAATAAGTTTTTAAATCCATAGTGTAGCACACTTTCCCCCACCGCCCTGGGAGATGTGTGGCTACGGTGTATGTGTGTGGTGCAATACCTGTGGTGCCCAGGAGATCTGAGCTTCCGACGCTGGGAACCTGGGGTGCACCTGAGTGATGCTCGGTAGCGCCTCCACCTGTACGGGATTCTACTGTGTAGAATACCCCATTACAGGAATATAAAGAATTACACATTGGTATAAGATAACAATTTTATTTCAGGTAACCAAAGATAAACTGACACACAAATATATACATACCACCAACCACCCTGATGTCCCCCCAAGTGTGGTACAGCGCTGCCCACTAAAGTGTTGGTTGGTGCATGTGATGCGTTAAGGTACCTGCCGGGTGGTACCAACCCTGGGCACGCTGTAGAATATAGGATCCACAGATCCAGCGATGTCAGCGATGAGTCCTCCTCCATGGTGGGTGGTATCCAGCTGGAGGGTCCCACACTGATGATAGTCTCTGACAGCAGCAGGTGTCTTGTCCCAGACCATCTGAGGACAGGATGCAGCCACGTCCTATCTGTGTCCCTATGCTCTGGTTCTATAGGGGCAATGTCCCTATCTATGGGCCTGTCCCTTCAGCAACCACAAGCTACACATGTGAGTCTGGGCCAGCTGGGTCCTAATAGGGGGAATCTGGCCCAGTGCAGGTGCCACGGACACCTGCACATACAACCTACTTCTTCCTTGTTCCAGCTCCGACTGGCGTGGTCTCCGTGCGCCAAATGTAGCTATCTGTGGTGCAGGGGAAAGCTGCAGCCCTATTGGCTGTGTGGCATCACCTGGTTCACTGCCCCTATGCCTGATGGGGCTTGTAGTCTCCTAAGGTACTTTCTCTGCCTAATGGCCCCCCTGCAGCTCCATCTGCGCATGTGCAACTCCCTGCGCATGCACGACTGTGCGTAAGATGGCGGTGCCCTTCCTGGCGACCCACCAAGGAGCGCCGGCGATCCGGTTGCCCGCCCCAACGGCCCGCAACCTCCTGCACATCTCTCCACCTGACTGGCGGGTCCGCCTCGCAGTCAGACGACACCCGCGCCAACCGCAGCCTTCCGTGCTACAGCAGAGGTAAGGGGAATGGAAAGGGGATCCAGGGGTGAACCTAGCTAAAATAGTTTTTTAGCTGTAATCTCATTGTAGTTGTCATCCTTCATTTTAGAAATGATCCGATGTATTTTTGGGGTCTTTTCAGTGGGTGTTTGTACCTTTAATTTTTACTATTGCGCCGGGCTTTAGCGGAGCAGCGGGATTATGCCTCCATTCCCTTCCGCATCTCGCATGCGCCCCTGATGTAAGTACAGTATTTAACAGCATAGGAAAAGGTTGCAAAGAGACCTGATATTTGCTTCAAAATTACTATGAGGGAAATTCACTAGGGTCTGCTGCAGGGTATCGCACAAAGGCGGTTAACGCGGGACCGGGGTTTAATACCCTGCATCAGCACTTAGTGAATCCCAGCGAATATTACTCTGTTATATATCATGTTTCAAAAAGGAAAACACAAGGCATGGTAGTTTGCTTACATTTTCCAAATGAACAATTCTGTAATTTTCCAAATTTGAGACATTATGAGCATACAGTATATTTGACAGATTAATCACTCAAAAGTTTGCCATTCTAAATGTAACGGGTATTCCCCCACCCAATCGCATATATGGCGTATGTAAGGGGAACCTATATGTTACCAGGTGTGGTGCAGCATACCTGTCAGGCTCACAGGAGGTCTGAGCCTCCGCTAGTGAGAGCCTGGGGTGAATCCTCTGGACCGATCTTCTAATTACAGCGCCTCCACCTGTGCAGGATTCTAGGAGTGTAGAATGTTCCGTACACAGGACCCACATATATGAACCACATACATCAAGGTATATATAACACAGGTTTACTATATGGGCAGATAAAACACAATACACATGCATCAACCATATGATATCAACAGTACATAACTTCAGTGTCACCCTGTAACACTACTAAGCACAACTATCCACACACCTCGCAGGGCCTTAACCCCACACAGTATTCTCAAAGTCCTTGTACCCAAAGTCCCTAGAGTCCCACAACCCCACCCACGTGTGGGACAGCGCTGCCCACTAAGATGAAGTGTATAGGTGGTGAACTTGGTGACTTGGATAATACCTGCCTGGTGCTCCTGCTACCGGGTGCGCAGATGACCTTTACTTGGAATCCCTTGCTCCAGGAGATGATCCAAGATGCATCCGCCTCAACGGTGGGTGGCTCCAGCATGGAGTGATCCACCTTTATAATGTCTCTTTGCCTTGCTAACGCAGAGGATGTTATACCTTCACGCAATTCACCTTCACAGCAATTTACCTTCACAGCAATTGCCAGGATAGTTACATTGGACCCTCACTTGTCTAGGATCTACAGTACCCTGTCCCTAGTCTAAGGGGAGTCCCTGCAGTAACCACAAGCTGAGGTGAGTAGGGTCTAGCTGGGGCCTAAGGGGAGACTTCTGGCCTAGTGCATGAGGCTACTTTCCTCCCTGCACAAACACACCCTCCACTCTCTGTGTCCCAGCTCCTAACTGACAGTCCCTGTCTTCACACAACATTGTTGCAACTTTGCAGCATGAGAATCTGTCAGCCTTATTGGCTGTCTGGCTGCCTGTGACCAGGGTGAAAGTGCAGTCCCCAGAGGCTGCTGGGAATTGTAGTTCTTGGTGGCTCTCTTTAACATTGGGGCCGCGTGCGCGCTGTGTAATGGCCGCCGCCGCTGCTAACTGCGCATGTGCGAACTGGGGGATGTCCCTGATTATGGAGCGTCTCTTCTCACCCCTGTAATGGCTGCCGTATTGCATCTGGGGCTATACTGTGCATGCGCAAGCTTCCGCGCATGTGCGAATGCACACAAGATGGCAGCGCCCTGTAGCTGATGTCGCCGGGAGCCCCCGGTGACACGATCACCCCTGCAACTGCCCTCACGCTGTCGCAGGTAAGAGAGAGAGAACCGAATGTCTGGGGAGCCAGAGGGGACCTGGCTACATTCTCAACCTGGTGGAAATACCAATGTCCCCGCTTGGAGGACATCACAACATAAGGTTACACAATCAAAATGCAGTGCATAATAGGTATAACTTAACATATGTACTCTAACATCAATGGTACATAACATACTCACATCAGTGATACCCGAGGCCAACTGAGTGTTAGCTGTTTGCTGAGACCTAGTGTGGGGTGCCCCTAACTGATAATGTGGGGGTACCTCACTTTGACTTTTGTGAGCCTCCACCTGGGTAGTCTCTGTTACCGACACTGGAGTCTCTGTAGACTCTTTGAGATTGTGGTCATGTGCAACAGTCACTGGTTCCATACTACTTCCTCCCCCTGGTGGAAGGAATAGCACAGTGTCTCTTGGCCAGACCTTTACCCGGCCATCCGCGGCATGGATGCGGTAGGCCAGGAGGCCTTGACCCTTTCCTCGGTCCACCACATGGCGGACAGAGCGCTCCTTTTTGGGCTTAAAGGAGGCAAATTTCACGTTATCACTCACAACACAGTCCTTGTCCCTATGCACTTGGGAGGCTTCCACTGGGAAGCGAGCGATTAGCAATGTCTCCGTACTCAAAGTCTTTGTTACATCCTGCAGGGGGTAAAGGGTTGATACCTTACCACAGTAGTGATACATGGTGGCCAACATGTCCTCAGGGACGCTGTCAGTTCCCACCTCGGCTGTCTTGGGACCTGTCCCCGGCACTTCTGGGGCAGTCCACTCACTGTCTTGAAACTCTGGAGCATTGGATCCCAGTCCTGGGACCATTTGAGTTGGAGAGCATGGGCTCACACTCAGTTCAGTTATGGTAACGGTTATAGTCTCATCTCGGGCACATAGATGTCCAGCAACGTTCTCCTGCTCAGCATGAGCCTTAGTTGGGGCCTTTTCCATGGCCGCCTCCATCGGAGCCTGTGGGGAGTATGAAGGTTCCTCACCACTCCGCTGGCTTGCGATGGGTTCCTCTTCCTCCGGGTCCCATCTACGGATGTCCCTCCGACACACTGGGAGTCTCCACAGCTGTGGGACTCTTCCGCGGCTCCGGCCGCACCAGCGCTTGCTGCCGAGGGATGTCAATGTGCAGCGGGCCCAAGTCACAGGTAAGCCGCTCTGCCTCTGCCGCACCGCTGTAGTGGCCCGCCGGTAGGCGCATAACCACTGATGGTTGGCTGCTGTCATCCATAGACAAGGATGGGGGTAGGGACACCTCCGCAGGGGAACAGCATCGGGGTGCCTCGCATTCACTGGCGGCAATCGGCATGAAGCGGTCCTGCTCCGGCAGTACCAGTGGTAGCGATCCCCCTTCTCCCTGGGCAGTCACCTTACCCTTTGTTGATTCCGTCATCTGTGATTCCATCATCTGGGGTTCTGGTTTTGGAACCGAGTCTTGAACCGGATCTGGAGCCGTCTCTGTCATTGGGGCTTGGTACTCCTCAAGTGTAGGCAGAAAAGGGCTAGACACAAGATGGTTTGCTCCATTCACAAAGAAAATAGCTCCCCAAACAAATTATTTTCCCAGGAATACACAATCAGGGCCCAAACACCTCCAGTTGGTGATCCCGTCAGTGGATACTTCCCGGAACCCTTTAGGCAATGAATAATAGGCAAGGTCCATATCGCCCTTCCTCACTTTATGCAGACATGGGCACAAAAGAAATGGTTGACTTAATTTCCTCGCTCGCCATGCCCCTGGTAGCTGAGGTTGTGGTTTGCTGCATCCTGTATCTTTATTAGGGGAAACAGAAGTTGCTACTGGCAGTTCACTGTGCTCACTCCCCCTGGTGGAATTTAGAGGAGGGGCGGCACACTCTTTCAAGATGTGTTTCTGGCTCTGCGCTGAATCACTCACATCACAGGGGAGGGGCTCTGATTTTCGCGCCAAACCCGGACAGTTTGTTGCAACACTTTTCTGTGCAGGCTGGCAGTCTGCAGCACGTGCGCTCTCCTGACTTGGCGGGAGACGCCATTTTAGGTGTGACTCACTTTTGGCATTCCCTGATGAGAAAACCTCAGTTTTGTGCACAGTCCCGTTAACTACGCTAGGGCTTTCTGCATATACAAGGGGATAGCCTTCTGGCGGGGCACCTGGGGCTGATAAAGTCCAAGGGCCATTTCCCTGCATAATTCCTGACCTGCCGCTACTCCACTGGACAGTGGAAAAACAGAAATAAACTGTGCGCTACTATCTATCTCCTTATTATAATTGAATACAGTGCAGTGACTAAACCATATATAAATAAAGTAAACCCCAATACCACAGTGAATAAGTGATTAAATAATTAAATTATAACATAACCGTGTGGTTGATATGGGCGTCTGCTGCTATAAACATTAGGGGTGGCTCAGCACCCCACACACTCTAAGAAATGGAAACAAAAAGAAAACAGCGCACAATGCCAAATAGTGAAGTAAGTAATAGAATGTATTACAATATTAAAGGGGTAATAAATCTGCGTACATCAGATAGAAATAACATGTGCATTTAGTGCATATCACACTGGTTACCACTCTGTAGCTGTAAAACAGGACGGTCTGGCACTCAGCTGTCTCTGCAGGAGCCTCTATGATGGTTCTGGGGCATGGGATCCTTCATGCACTCCTCACACAGCAGGTCGCTGCTCACAAGGGGATTCCTTTCAAGCAGCCTGGTAATACTGCAGATTCAGACACTTAGTGGGACCGCTCCTCAACCGGCGATATACTGCCTCCAGGGGAATTCCCCTACAGTCCCCCGTCTCTCCTGTGTAGATTTGCTGCTTTTCCCAGCTGCTATGATCTTAGGGCAGTCCAGAGCTGTTGGAATTGCTCTGCAAACACTTCCGCAACTGCAGGGGCTTACACAGCGTGCCACGATGCCGCTCCGTCACGTGGTGTAGCGGAGTGACGTCACAGTTCTCGTGGCAATGGAGGAATCAGTAGGGAGGAAGAAGGAGAGTCCCTTACAGTCTCTTACCGGCGCAGAAATCGCTCAGTTAGCACGGTGGCAGCCAATATAAGCTGATAGTGATACAGATCCAAAGGATGAATATAGGCAAAATTATGGCATTAATACATCCAACATGTTTCGTAGATCTAACTACTTCTTCAGTATTACCAGGCTGCTTGAAAGGAATCCCCTTGTGAGCAGCGTCCTGCTGTGTGAGGAGTGCATGAAGGATCCCATGCCCCAGAACCATCATAGAGGCTCCTGCAGAGACAGCTGAGTGCCAGACCGTCCTGTTTTACAGCTACAGAGTGGTAACCAGTGTGATATGCACTAAATGCACATGTTATTTCTATCTGATGTACGCAGATGTATTACCCCTTTAATATTGTAATACATTCTATTTCTTACTTCACTATTTGGCGTTGTGCGCTGTTTTCTTTTTGTTTCCACTGGACAGTGATGTCAAACCTTTGCTCCATCTGCTTTCACTCTTGGTCTAGGCCCAGGAGTTTCTTTAGGGCCTCTCAAATTTCAATCCCGTCCACATGACTAGGAACGTTCCCTACTACCACCACGTGACTAGGCAGTGCTTTACGCCAGCAGGCCCAAGAATGGACGTCATGGATTGAGGGTATGAATATGGTGGACAATTTGACACAAAACAAAATAGGGCACCCCAGGTCTGCTCTCATCAGCGCCTCCAAATGTAACGGGTATTCCCCCACCCAATCGCATATATGGCGTATGTAAGGGGAACCTATATGTTACCAGGTGTGGTGCAGCATACCTGTCAGGCTCACAGGAGGTCTGAGCATCCGCTAGTGAGAGCCTGGGGTGAATCCTCTGGACTGATCTTATAATTACAGCGCCTCCACCTGTGCAGGATTCTAGGAGTGTAGAATGTTCCATACACAGGACCCACATATATGAACCACATACACCAAGGTATATATAACACAGGTTTACTATATGGGCAGATAAAACACAATACACATGCATCAACCATATGACATCAACAGCACATAACTTCCGTGTCACCATGTAACACTACTAAGCACAACTATCCACACACCTCGCAGGGCCTTAACCCCACACAGTATTCCCAAAGTCCTTGTACCCAAAGTCCCTAGAGTCCCACAACCCCACCCACTTGTGGGACAGCGTTGCCCACTAAGATGAAGTGTAAAGGTGGTGCACTTGGTGACTTGGATAATACCTGCCCGGTGCTCCTGCTACCGGGTGCGCAGATGACCTTTACTTGGAATCCCTTGCTCCAGGAGATGATCCAAGATGCCTCCGCCTCAACGGTGGGTGGCTCCCGCATGGAGTGATCCACCTTTAGAATGTCTCTTATCCTTGCTAACGCAGAGGAATGATGTTATACCTTCACGCAATTCACCTTCACAGCAATTCTCCTTCACAGCAATTGCCAGGATAGTTACGTTTCCTGGCTGGACCCTCACTTGTCTAGGTTCTACAGGACCCTGTCCCTAGTCTAAGGGGAGTCCCTGCAGTAACCACAAGCTGAGGTGAGTAGGGCCTAGCTGGGGCCTAAGGGGAGACTTCTGGCCTAGTGCATGAGGCTACTTTCCTCCCTGCACAAACACACCCTCCACTCTCTGTGTCCCAGCTCCTAACTGACAATCCCTGTCTTCACACAACATTGTTGCAACTTTGCAGCATGAGAATCTGTCAGCCTTATTGGCTGTCTGGCTGCCTGTGACCAGGGTGAAAGTGCAGTCCCCAGAGGCTGCTGGGAATTGTAGTTCTTGGTGGCTCTCTTTAACATTGGGGCCGCGTGCGCGCTGTGTAATGGCCGCCGCTGCTAACTGCGCATGTGCGAACTGGGGTATGTCCCTGACTATGGAGCGTCTCTTCTCACTCCCTGTAATGGCTGCCATATTGCATCTGGGGCTATACTGCACTTGCGCGAGCTTCCGCGCATGTGCGAATGCACACAAGATAGCGGCGCCCTGTACCTGATGTCGCCGGGAGCCCCCGGTGACGCGATCCCCCCTGCAACTGCCCTCACGCTGTCGCAGGTAAGAGAGAGAGAACCGCATGTCTGGGGAGCCAGAGGGGACCTGGCTACATAAACATAACCCTTACAGATAGTTTGTGAGGCTACATGGTTAGAGTCCTAAACACTGCAGCTCCACATAATCCTTTTCATTTTTCTGCTAAAGCAAATAATGACTCACAGCTGCACACATTGACAAAAATCTTATAGCCACAGGGGGGTTATTCAATAAACTGGGATAGGGACAATCGGGGCATTACATAACATGGAATTGACTTCAATGATAGTTTTTGTGCAAAAGTGTCCCGATGTGCCATATTGCAGTTTAATGAAAAACCACCGCAGTGTGATGGGGATAGTGGGAGAATCTTATTCAGCTCTGCATTATTAAAATGAAAATTATTAGCTGATAGAGGGCACTGGGAAACCACTAGCAGCTGTATGCTCCGTCCAATATTTCCCAACAGTAACTTCGTTATGATGTTGTCCTGGCACAATGAGATAGTGGTGATGTTCTATGAAGGGTGAAGAAATGAGTAGCCTTTGCAGAAAATAGTAATGAGTTGTAGGCACCGAGATGTAGGTCCTGTAACTAAGTGAAGGTAGATATGACACCTCATTCAAACTGTCATTTTTATTTTATTTTTTGTAATGTTTTCAAAAGTTGCAAATGCTCTAAATTCAGATACTGTATTCCATTAATGTGTGAGATATTTTTAATAGCGAGTTCTATTGCTTACCAAAAACACACCTGGAATTCTGCTTTAACACTTCCAAGCATATTTCTGCAGACTATTAAAGTTCAGAATGGTTCAATCTTAACGTTAGTGGGAGTTATTCATTCATCTGTGGTAGTGCCGATCAGGGAACAATCACACACAAACTCCTTTTGACTCCCAATAATTATTTACTTTGATGGGAGTTGATCCGCAATAGTGAAGAACATTGTTTATTGAATGGCCCCCAGTATCTTCAATATATCAAGAAAAGCATAAATATCAAGCTAAGTCATAGAAGTTATGTACTTCATGATCTTCCTCTGTGTGCTGCTCTGTTCAGTGTTCTGCCTCTCTGCTGTCACTTCTGGTGTCATTTATGGCTCTGCTTCTGAGAGAATTTGGTAACAGCTAGAGAAGGTGTTTAAAGCTGCAGTTCAGGCTCCCGTTTTTTTTTGTTTTTTTTAGTTTTTGTTTTTTTCTTCAATAGTTTCATTTGTGCAATCTCTACTTACCTAAAAAAAAAAACTGCAATTCGTTCTCCGTCTATTGATTGGCAAAGTTTGGCGACATCTTTAAATGTGGGGAATGTAAATCGTTGCTATAGGAACAAGCATGCTTGTTAAAATCGAATACAAGAAAATTGGTCTTTCAAAGTTGTTGTTTTTTAAACAGAAAATGCTAAAAGTATTTTTTTTACTACAGAACTGATTTATTTAAAAAAAAACACACATGCAGGATATTGCATGAACTGCAGCTTCAAAGAATATGATTTAAATAGACAGTTTCATTGGAACCCAAGTTTCTTCAGATATACTGTATCACCAGTGTTATTTCACAACATCATTTTGTCCCATTGTATCTAGTCTATGACACCTGAAACTTCCTGACATCACCAATGGTTCCACTTTCCTTTTAACGTTCAGAACTTCAATATACTTAAAAATAAAATAAAAGCTAAAACTAAATGAACTTGAGTAATAGCTGAAAAAAAAATGTGTTCATATTTACTAAGACACGATATGGTTAGTGAATAGGCCACAGGGGGTAATTCTGTGAAAAGTGGTGTCCGATGGAATAGCACCGCTGAGAAAATATGGGCCTTTTTAGGAAAGTGCATTAGGCTACTTGTAGAAGAAAAATAAAAACATGCAGCAAAATTGCAATAAAAAAATGTTTTATTTTTCTTTACAGTACTAGTACTACGGTTTTTATGGTGCAGCCTCCATTTGTTCCAGATACAGAGGTTTGTACTGAATCAACCAAAATTAACTGGCGCAGTGTTAAGTTCTGTTTTTTCCAAAGGAAAAGGTATGGCATGAACTCAACAAATTCTAAAAAAAAACTATCGCCCAAAACAAAATGTCACCCGCCCCCCCCAAAAAAAACACTCTCACCCCCGCCCCCCTCACGAGTCTTACCTATGGCGGGGTGTGGCGTCTCCCACCATTTTCCTGTTTCTCCCCTGCAACTTGCGAGTGTCTCCCCTGCAGCTCCTGTGAAAATGGCTGTGCAGCATCAAATAACGCTGCGTTGCCATGACATGCATCGCATGAGGATCCTGCTGAAAGCAGGATGGTCCCCACAGGCAACTCTCCCTCACAATGACCACACATTATTGCTGGTTCAACAGCATCTTTATTGTACAGACAGCATGGCATCATCTCCATTCCCTGGAGCAGACCCCAGGGGCTTGGGGCCACATGAGTCCCTCCTAAGCTCATTTACCCTCTTGCAGGGAAAGGTTAGCGCACCACACAACACAGCTTATTCATAGCACATAAAAATAGAAACCGGGCAGAGCACTGCCACAAATAAATCTGGAGCAGGCTCAGATTAGAAAAGTGAAAAAGTTTATTGGATCATAACAGACCCTTGGTACAATAAAAACGCACCTACGCATTTTGGGCCGTGCACCTTTTATCAAGGTTATATAAACAATGGTTAAAATCGGCATTTAAGCACCTTCATTATTCGCGCCAACGAATGACGCCACGCGACGTCGTCCAATGAGTCTCCACTCCTCCGTTTAAAGAGCCAGCGCTGGCCAGCCAGCGCTCCCATTGGTTGCTGATAGTTTGAACAAGAGCAACTTAATAGACAATCTAAACATACACAACCACTACCTAAGAATCTGCGAAAGCGCGGTGTCATGCAAATACTACCATCTGTGCACACTCCAAATGGGGGCGCACGTACTGGTATAATCCTCCGGCAACCATTAAAGAAATCAAAACTTTAATAGACAAATCTGTGTATACCTAACACAATGATTGCCCAGTATAAGTGGCACCAATTGCCAAAACGAACATTACAACCATTAAAGAAGTAAAACACAGTAATGAAAGGAAAAAAGAAGAAAAAATGCACCAAAAAATAACAATGACTAAACAAACTAACCAATAAATTATAAAAAAAGAAAATAATCATTTACCCTAAAATAAATATATCCAAAGTATATTATTAATGTACCTCCACTAAAGTAAATTACTGTTTGTACAAAAATAGTACCAAGGGAATCAATATATAATTGACTATCCAAATCCATACAGAGAATATATACTATAACATAATATCCAATCATGGAAAATTGAGATAATTAAATATGGACAAGGATAAATCAAAAATCAAGAATTGGAGTGTTACCAACCAAATTCATAAAGATAAAATGTAAAATCAACCAAAGGCCGATATACAAATGATAACAATAATGATAGCACATATAAATCCCAAGTAGAGTGACCAGACAACAAGAGGATAAAACATAATAGAAAATAAAAAAGAGAAGAGAAAGAAAAAATATATATATACAGTATATATTAATTGAGAAAATAATTATTAACAGTAATAAATGAATAATAAAGAGAAACATAGAAGCACAGTGATATCAAATGGCAACTGGAAGCTTTCAAAAACGATATCACATATCATATCTTAGTCACGATATGATATTCCCTAAGTTGAGACATACGAGAGTTTAAACAGTACCATCCAATATAAAATATATGAAAATCAATTGAATCGCGAATAAACTGGAACCATATGATGGATCACCTGCCGGACACAAATACTGAACTGCTATCACATAAATAACCCCAAAAATAATTCTGCCGGCTGGCTGTAGACAAGGCGCGGACAACAAAGTGCTTGTGTGACTGTTATCTCGCAACCTGGCGTGGTCACAGGGCCTATAAGTCTGGCTACATCAGTATCAGAACAGAGAAAAACAGTAAGCTCCTAATTTATATACCATATATGTGATGATTTTAACCATATATTGCCATGCCCAGTAACACTCCATTTTGACACTCATAAGCAAATATATATATATATTGTGGTTACTTTGGGGGTATATAAATTAGGAGCTTACTGGTTTTCTCTGTTTTGCAATCTTGTTCAGCTGGTCATGGCTGATTAAGGGAGGGTGGCTCATCCTTCCCAGGTTCCAAGCTCACCCCCATTCCACTATGCATCCAAATGGTTCATAAGGATCATTCATTTTCCACACACGCAGGTCCATGCATGCAGTTTGGTTGTGACAAATCTAATTCAGAGTGCTTTTCCTGGTATTATACAGGTAAATAAGAGCTTCAATCAAACTAAGAACTATGCAGCTAATCACAACAGCTTTATTATAAAGTTTTCTTCCTGCTATTATACAGGTTATTAAGAATTTGATTAGTGTTAGGACCTGCACAGATTTGGTCTACCTTGGCGTTTGGTGTGCAGGCTTAAGATACTTTGGCCAAAGAATCAAACTAAATGACCATATGTTTTTAGTTTTTATATATATATATATATATGTGTGTGTGTGTGTGTATGTGTATGTGTGTGTGTGTATATATGTATATGTACTTTACTGTGTATCTGTGTCATTGGAAGTAGCATTGGGCTCTGTCTGTGTTCTATGTTCTGTCCTTGATTTTAACTACATCTGTATCAGACATTTGCTAAAAGTCTATGTTACCACAAATATAGCAAACTTAAATAGCAATATAGTTATACTTAATAGTGTAGTTGTGAGGTGCTACACTTAAATACAATCATTTCAAAAAAAAATTAGAATGCACTGTGGAATTTGCACTTTTATGATAGCAGGGTACTAGCAAGTTTATTGAGGAATGCAGGCCTGATATACTGGAGACTTTCTCTCCACAGGCCTCTGCCTTCGATGAAGTCTTTCACTGCCAAAGAGAAGTCCAAATAGGAATAAAACTGAGAATCTCCACGCCTTTGAAATGATTGCAGTTCAGCACAGACATATTGTCAGTGTTATTATATATTCTGATACTATGTGTTAATCTCTACAAAATAATAGTCTTGCAGTATCAAAGTTCATATTGATTAACCAGTGCATGGCATGTTTTGATAGCATTTATTAGTATTTTGCTGGAACAACTAATTCTATTTTAATTGCAACCCAGCATAATATTTCATTCTATTACAGTATATTTCATTTCTTGCTGCTACAAGATTCATTGCTTCATTACTTCAAATTATCTTGCCCTAAACCAGATACTGTATCTGCATCTTTATTATGCCCTGGATTCTGAGCTCATGAAATCTGTAACCTGACATTGTCTTTGAGGGACAAATACAAGAAGTTGCTATAAAATGTAGATATACTTACTTGGAATTTATTGTCAGTTCAAGTTAAAAAAAAGTTTAAGAGTGTTATTTAATGCCACAGAGCAAAAAATATTTTACGCATTTATCTCTATGAGATATTCTATCAGATAGTCTCCTGTTGTGATTTATAATGCTTAGAACAGTAACATAAACAAAAACAGTCTGACAAGCACTAACTTACTCACCACAAATAAGTACACAGTGATTAGTTACACATTCCATTGTAATTATATACAATTAATAAAAAGTGTTTACATTGTGGAACACTCAAATTATAGCAAATTTACAATAACGTGTTCACATTATCTATGTTTATCTTAAAAAAATACGCACACATTTAAAAAAAGACATGAGAAAATTAAATGACCCTTAAAGGAATATATACATTTTGGGAGCCCAATATATTTAATTTACAATACCGATGTGACTTGCAATGTTCTTGTAAGGATTCTGATCGATCCGTGCCGGGTTTTGCTGCCAATTCAGGTTTTCCAGACTGCCTGCCCTTTCAGCTCAAACTGGCCATTTTGTGTACTGGCAGCTTGATATCTAAAGCTGCAGTTCCGGGTGGGAGTCGCCGAGCAAAGTTCTGTTTGCTGCAGCTCCCTTTGACCGTCGCTGTCACATATTACCCTTCTGCCTATTTGGAATCCCTGTTGCTGACCCCGGACCGTGACCCCGACCTCGCTGCCTTCCGCCTGCCCTGACCTTTTGCCTGTCGCTTGGATGCTGCACCACTGCCACCAGCTCTGACTACGACTATGAATACTCTTACAGGACTCTGTCCCTGGGCTCTGGTCAGTTATTCTGCATTCCTACCGCAGCCCTGCGGGTCCGCTTCCTGATTCGAGACGAGCACCATCACAGTTCTCCGCTTGTTTTTGTTTCTGACATAAATTCATGTACACATGCCTTTCTAACATATGTTGTGCAAATTCTAGTGACTTTTTTCAATTATAAAGGCTTAATGCAGTACATCCATATAGAAATGCACAAGCAGAGTTAATTTGCCATCTATATTTTTAAGAGAAAAAAAACTGGATGCAATAGGCAGAAAAAATATAGAATCTCTATGACTCATGGAGCATACCCGATCACGTGTGTTTGTGCAGTGTTTTTACAGTATGTGTGAATGCATACAACTATAGAATTCCCCTTCCACTTCTCATATCTTAGCTCTAATCTCTCATTATGCCCAAGCACATCCCTAGTGCTTTGCTTTAAGCCATCTGTTTTCTATGCTACATAGTGATACTGCTGTCAGACCTGGAATCATTTTTTACTCACTGTCCCCTACCTATGGAACTGTTTATACCATGTTATCTGCAAAGCATCTTCAAGTCCTACCTTAATATTCTACTTCTTAATGGAGCATTTAAAAAAAATACATGACTAAAATGCTATCAGCAAATGCTGTAACTTGCCACCTTGGTCATGCACTATAAATCTAATGCATGTGCACTGTCGCCTAATATCTCCATCAAAGGCTCACATTTCTTAAAATATTTAAAGGAACTTTTATGAACCAGACTAGGACATATTTGCATATATGTAATTTTACAGTATATATAATATAATATATATAACTTAAATTGTAGGTATGATTTGCAAGGATTACATGACACTATGGACCTGATTTAGAGTTTAGATGCAAAATAGTGTTGCTGTAAAGAAGATAGTGCTGTGCCATAGTTATTGAAGATACTTCACCCCAATTGAGAGTTTGGCAAAAGAGGCAGAAACAACAGTTCTTCAATTACAATATTGAGTTCTTGAGGCGCATGCACGAAGCCAGGGTGAATGGTAGCCTAGTTCACTAGCTCCCTTCACACCGGCATGAATTTTGAATTAAAGTGGCACTAAAAATAAACGTAAAATCCTCCCTTAAGCAGATTTATCAGTCGGAACACCTAGGGATGCCAACCAGGGCGAAGTCCAAGCAAAAGGACCCCTCGGTCAAGGCATACTTTAATAAAAGCACCCCGGCAGCGGCGGGTGGTCCCGTCTCACCTACACCTACCATGCAGTCGGACTCGGACAGTGAGAGACCAGCACCGCAAACAGACGACCAAGAACTGGTCAGAAGAAAAGACCTCTGCGAATTCTGCGGGGAAATGAAGCATTTATTCCGCAGGGAACTGTGGGACCTACGAAGGGATCTGGACGGGGTGGGGGAGCGGACCGGGGCCCTAGAAACAAAAATGGACGCCAACACGAGGGCCCTGCAACAAACTAATAAAACGGTATCCCAACTGGAGGATAAGGTTCGCGAGATCGCTGACAAGCAGGAGGATACCGAGAACCGGGACCGCAGGAATAATATCCGCAAAAGAGGGGTCCCAGAAACCATCAATGACCCCGAGGACTTTGTGCAAAGATGGCTGGAGCATCTGCTCCCTGATAAATCTGAGCAGGACTTACACCTGGATAGGTGCCATAGAGCGCTTCGATCAAAGCCACAAGCAGGAGATCCACCACGAGATATCATTGTGCGTTTCCACTATTATCGCATCAAGGATTCCATCTGCCAGATAGCCAGAGAAACGAGATCCATGGAGTTTGAGGGGTTCAAACTCCAGATCTACCAAGATCTCTCGCCTGCCACCCTCTCCAGACGCAGAAATCTGAGTCCAGTTACAAAGATCCTACAGGACAAGGGGGTTAAATACCGCTGGCTGTTTCCGTTCGCCCTCCTGGTAATAAAGAATGGGGTTGCAAACACCCTGAAGAGAGCGGAAGATGGTGACGCTTTTCTGAAAAAGTTGGGTCTGGTACAAAAAGCTTCTAGCCCCGATCCCTCCCAGCCTCCTCACCTTAATCCGGAGTCTGATCCTGCGCTGGAGATGTCCTGGAGCAGAGTGGGGACCTCCGCAGCTGCCAACCAGTGAAAAGTCGAGCCCTTCAGCAGCAGCCAGGACCAATTAAGCAGTTAAAGGAGACATTCCCCATTTCCCCTCCTCAGAAAGCATGGCGGCCAGTAGGAGTTTTTTGCATCGCCCCCCCCCCCCCCTGGTGGTCACCTTCGGGAACTGCAGGCTACAGAAGAAGGCAGCCATCTTCAGAGTCGTGTGGCGGGAACCCGGGCTGTGGGCGCGAATGGAGTGGAGGTGGCGCCACAGCGTGGAGGGCAGCTGCACGTCGTGACGGTGATGTACCTCGGGTCCCTTCCGCCTGACCCCGAGACCCCTGCGGGCGAGGAACTTCCAGTTCAGCACAAACTGAGAGTGCATATCCAGATCGGAAGGCGATTGCCTATAGTGAACCTGGGACACGAAAGGAAGGGGCCACAACCTCAGCTACAGGCTCCACAGAGGGAGGGAAGAGGGATGGATTATCCAGAGGGTTTCATAATCATAGTAGCTGGGCCCCTGGGTCTTAGATCGGGAGAGAAGGCTAGCATAATACATTATTTTGCTCCCCTGGGATACCACAAACACTAGCCAGACGTGTCACCTGTAGCTGGTGGGCGGAGACCAGTCGGGGTACCCCTACTTTCAACCACCGGACACATTAATATCGGGGCAAAAGGGGGTATCAGGGGGGAGGAGAAAGGGGGGAACTGCTTGCTCTGGCTATTCCACGTTCAAAATGTTCAAAATGTCTGTTCAAGTTTGTTTAGTTTTGGTTAGGGACGCCTATCACTGTTACACCACGTTGATTGATGTCCAGTTTAGGAGATAGTTAAATGTTGCTGTATCTCATGGTTTCTCTGTTTCCTCAGCAAATGGCGGGACTGGGAGCTCGGAGATACTCACGCTGGAATCCGGCTCTCGCACACCTCTGCCCGGCGGCGGCACGGACCCCGACTCGACCCTGCCCTCACCGGCGGGCCCGGACGAGGAGCAGGATGGGGAACATAGCAAGAGAGGGAGAGGTGAGGTGACAGCTACAGAAGAAGCCATCCGGTCAGTGGGGGGTCTCCGGGCATCCAGTCGCAGCTGCTAAGCTAAAGTTAAGTTCATTTAAAGTTATCCAAGTTTGTTATGGTACACTACACCCACACTGTGCCACTGTTCATCTCACGTCAAATTGCCGGTGTGAACTAACACTGGTAGTTTGTCGGCGCCTCAAGGTGTCTCATGGAGTTAGTTCATGGGAACCGCTTAACCCTACAGAGGACAGAACTAAGAATGCCTGGTAGCCCTTTCCAACGGTGCCAGGCAGCTGTCCAGTTCGTAGGGCAGAAGAGCCGACTCTGGCTTAATCCAGACACGGCTCTTTACATTTTTCTTTTTCTTTTATGCATTTTTGCGTTCCCTCCCCACCCCTCCCTCCCCTTGTCATCTTCCCTCCCCGGGGCGCGGAGCCCCCATCAGTATGGGGACACAGGTGTCCTCTCCGTGCGGAATTAAGGGCACTCACTCAAGTATCGTCCAACTATTCGGGGCTGGAACACTCAAACACAGTATCATAATAGGACGCCGCTCAAACATAACGTCATGTAAATGGCTATAAATATTATATCTAATAACGTCAACGGTTTCAACAGCCCCATAAAAAGGAGAGCCGCATTCACAGACTATAAAGGAAAGCAGGCGGACATCATCCTCCTTCAGGAAACTCACTTTAGCTGCAGTAGTTCGCCTAAATATTTAGATAAACAATTCTCACAATTCTATCTAGCATCTGCGGCGGAGAAAAAGCGAGGGGTAGGCATTCTCTTCCATAATAGCGTTCCCTTTACATTAGAGACACTTAGGAGAGATAGGGAAGGCAGATTCCTGATTGTCGTAGGAACAATAAAAGAACATTCGATAACACTGGCCTCACTTTACGCTCCTTGCGAGCAAAGCCACGACTTCTTCAGGGTTTTCTTTCAGAAACTACACCAGGTAGCCAAAGGCCACATTATCCTAGCTGGAGACTTTAATCTTATGCTGAACCCGAAGATAGATAGGACTGGCATACCTAAGAGCGGCCGGAGGAAAGTACTAGAAGCTTTAAAGACAGGGCTCAAAAAAACAGCTAACTGATATATGGAGGGAGTTACACCCCACAGAGAAAAACTACACCTTCTATTCCCATCCCCATGACGCATATAGCAGAATTGACTATTTTTTAATCTCTAGTAGACTGGTCCCCTCGGTCTCCTACGCAGGGGTCCATGATATTTTGTGGTCTGACCATGCGCCAATAGAGCTAAGGTGCACCCAAATTCGTTCTGATAGGCCTGGCGCAAACTGGAAACTTAATGAGTCACTCTTAAAAATCCCAGATATATATGGCTCTGTAGGTGAGGAAATTAACCAATTCTTAAGGATAAATTGAGTTCGTAAGTTCACATTTCACTCTCTGGGAGGCCCATAAGGCAACCATAAGGGGTACGCTAATTGGCATAGCAGCTCGTAGAAAGAGAGAGCGAAACAATAAGATTGTAGTGCTCCAAACCAAATTACATGTCCTTACGACAAGGCACAAAAAAAGAACTGACCCCCAGATTTTAACAGAGATAAAGAACACCAAAATTGAACTTAATCCCTGAGTTGGTCAAAAAGGAAATACTATGAAAAGGAAAACAGGACAGATACCATGCTAGCACGTAAATTAAAAACCAAACAATCAAATTATAACATACAGGCGATCCGCTTAAAGACAGGAGCCTCTACAGCCAACCCAAAAAACATAGTGGAGGAATTCAAATCATTCTATGAAAATTTGTATAATGGGGAGAAAGTGGCACATACTGCTGCGGCGCATCTGAGTCTAACACATCGCCGGTTTTTCCCTGGCTTTTTCCTGGAATGAGACGCACTTCACCTGGAGCATGCCGCATTCATTTTGCGTTCTCAGCCTCGGGTCATGCGCGGTTGATGCGTTTATTGAGAATGGTTCGGATTTAATAGGTTACAATTCTTTGCGTGTCCGCCAGATGGCAGATATTCATGAATTATAATGCGCATGCGCTTCAGTAATGTGTCGACTTGCAGGTGTTTCGTTTATAAAGATACCACAGTGTGCTATTGTAACTTGGCCTTAAGACTGAAGGAAGAGGTTGCAAAAATGTATCAATTTAGGCTTTTCATATTAAAAAAAGACAAAGACCAGTTTCGGTTACAGTATTCTCCAGAGACCCGCTGCCGCCATGAGTGTTCAAGTGCAGCCCGTTTTCCAAAAACCCGACAGAAGTTACGCGTATTTGATATGGGCCGCGATTAATGCAATAGATGATAAGATGGCAACAGTTGTTCAAATGTATCAGTATTTTATCAAAAACTATGACTTTTACAAATTTTCGCCAGCTCCTCATACGTGGAAGCGTGCAATAAGGAAAAGGTTATGTAGCGATCCCTGTTTTTATCGTATTGAGCCACTATTTGTTGGAGGGTATTGGTGTGTATCACCAGCTTTTTCCTGTATCTATCATCATGCAGACGGCAAAAGGCGAAGGGTCGTGTTAAAACCAACTAAGAAACGACAGTCGCTGCCAAGCAATGCACCGGCACCGGCTTCCAATAACGGTCCCACCGTCAGTGACAACCCTGAGCCTGAGTCGGATTCGCGTGCAGTTTCGATCAAGCTTGCATGTACCTAAGCAATTTCCAGCCTCATCAGCTGACTACAGGTGGACTAGTCCAGCTGCAAACTATCGACGTGGATGATCAAGAACACTGGACTGGCAGTGGACCGGCGCCGGCGCCAGCTGAATGGGAAATTCTATGGTGAGTATTGTTGCCGTATTATTTTCTGTGTTTTTTTTATTTTTACAATACACTGTAATTCCACTGTAATTCCAAAACCTCAAGGGCTGTAGAAGATTTTCTTGCAGGCTCCAATCTGATGGGGCCGAGTGAGATGGACAGAGAGGTCTTAGAAGCAGATTTCACATTAGAGGAGCTTTCCCAGGTCATCACTGACCTCAAGCCTTCAAAGGCCCCCGGCCCAGATGGCTTCTCAGGGCTGTATTATAAGAAGTTCATTAAGAACCTGGCCCCATGGCTGCTCCGAATGTTTAATGCTGTGTTGGCAGGAGCTCCGTTTCCGGAGCGGATGCTCCAGGCATCTATCTCACTGATGTATAAACCTGGAAAAGATCCGCAGGATTGCAAAAGTTATCGCCGAATCTCCCTCATCAATACAGATGTTAAAATCTACGCCAAATTATTGGCCAATAGATTGAGTCATATCCTGCCCAGACTTATACATCCAGATCAAGTCGGCTTTATTAAAGATAGACAAGCTGCGGATAACACCCGACGAATCATTGATCTTATAGAGATAGCCAATAACAAGAAAATACAAGTTATGATGTTAAGTCTGGACGCGGAAAAAGCATTCGACAGGATTGACTGGCCTTACTTGCAACAGACGCTTGGGGCCTTTGGCTTCGGGGAATGGGTGAGTGGCGCGATAATGGCGTTATACTCTGGCCCCGCTGCTAGGGTCCTCCACCAGGGCTTCCCCTCAAACACATTCCAAATTAAAAGTGGCACACGTCAGGGGTGCCCATTATCTCCCCTTTTATTCGCCCTGTGCATGGAACCTCTAGCGGCGCAGATCCGTAACAACTCGGATATCTCAGGGATTACTTTACATTCGAAATCCCACAAGGTTGCCCTGTACGCTGACGATATTTTGCTTTTGATCTCTAAACCCCTTACCTCTCTGCCAAACCTATTTGACCTGTTGGAGAAATGTAATAAGATATCTGGATTTAAAATTAACCAAACCAAATCTGAGGCCCTGAATATCAGCCTCCCAAAAGAAACTGAAAAATTACTGAGTCTGAACTTTAATTTCTTTTTTTTTTTTTTTTTATAACTTGTATTTTATTATACATAAATGCATGATATACATAAAAGAAAAATACATCAGGTGCATATTTAGCATATCATAAACAATAACAGAGTCATAATAAACTCACGTAGTTTTTCGTGCCCTACTTAACCACGTGAGTGAGAATCTACATTTGTACTGTAAGGTATTGGGGTAAATAATAATTATTATAAATAATATAAACAACGCAAAAAAAAAAAAAAAAAAACGGGGGGAGGGGGTGAGGCGAAGGAGAGAGGGAAGGGGGGGATCTGAGGATAAAGATACATCTGCTCCGAGGAGGCAACGCGGCATCGTGACAGTTGTGGATCAGCTAACGCGGTCTTTCGGCGTTATAATTGGATGGGTATAGGGAGTGTGATGTTTCTGTTGCAGGATTGTTTTTTATGTCCCCGAAGGAGAACGCATTTATAACTATTATAGCCAAATTGTGTTACGCTCTACCCCAGGGATGTCCGTTTGGGTAAGCCAGGGAGCCCAAACTTTTAGATAATTGTCGCCAGTGTCATTAACTAAGCTCGTTAGTTTTTCCATCTGGCAGATAAACCAAATACGATTCCGAATTTTTGGGATAATTGGGATTTCGGGGCGTTTCCATGATGCTGCGATCTCGCACCGTGTTGCTAAAGCAAAGTGTGCAATAAGTTTATTGTGAGATTTTGATAGGCCCTTTATGGGTCTGTTTAGGAGAAACAGCCATGGGTCTGGGGGAATAGTGAGATCAAATATTCTCTGGATCCAATTTCTGATCTTTTCCCATATCGGGGATATCTTCGGGCATGACCACAGCATATGTAACAAGTCAGCTGTTCCTCCACATTGTTTAGGACACAATGGGGAGGACCCTGGTGTAAATTTAGAAAGTTTAAGTGGGGTAAGGTACCACCTCATGAGAACCTTATATGCGTTCTCCTTCAGTGTGGTGCATATCGAGCTCTTCGCGGCTCCCAGAAATATAATAGTCCAATCTTCACTGTCTAGAGTTTCCCCTAAATCCCTCTCCCATTGGGTGCAGAATGATGGTGGTTGTAGTTTTGAGGCTGCAGGTTCGACCACCTCTCCGTAGATTGTAGAGATAAGTCCCTTAGTGTCGGTTTCTGCCCGACAGAGCTTTTCAAAATTCGTTAATGGGGGGAATGGGGCAAATTTATTATAGAATGATCTGAGCTGGAGGTATTTATAAAATTCAGCGTGGGGGATGTCTTTTTCTAATCTGAGATGGTCAAAAGATTTAATTTTTAGGTCATAACCTTCCAGATCTTTGAGTCTTTCATAGCCTTTTTGTTTCCAAATTGAATGAGTGTAACCAATAAGACTAGGCGCAAAGCTAGGATTGTTCCAAATGGGTGACATCAGAGAACTTCTTGAGGTGAGTGAGTTTTTTAATCTTGAAGCTTCCCAAACAGATATGGAGTTAGTCATTGAGGTAAGTGGTAAAATGGTGTTTTTCCTTGAAGTTTTAGGTAGCCATATTAGGTTGTTAAGCTCTATAGGGGAGCAGGCCGCGTGTTCAAGCTCTACCCATCTTTTTAATTTGGGGTTAGAATGCCATTGTATGATCTGACTTAATTGAGCCGCATTAAAATATGACAACAGTCAGGGTACCGCTAGGCCACCAGCTGAGGTAGGTCTTTTCATAGATAATTTATTTACTCTCGGTTTTTTACCTCCCCAGATAAAATTGGATATTTCAGACTGAAGTGAGAGTATGTCCTTCAGTTTGAGTGGCACAGGTAATGTCTGGAAGAGGTATAAGATACGAGGAAGTAGATTCATCTTAACGCTGTGAATCTTTCCAATCCAAGAGATTTTCTTGGAAGACCATCTGATGAGGTCTTGTTTTAGAGTCCGAATCAGTTTGGGATAATTTGCTTTGTAGATGTTTTTTGCATCTTTGGTGATGTGTATTCCTAAGTATTTAATTGAATTCTTTTGCCAATTAAAATTGAAATTTAGCTTCAGTAGTTTCTCCATATGTCCAGGGAGGTTGATATTCAGAGCTTCAGATTTGGATTGATTGATCTTGAAACCTGAAACCTTAGAGAATTTCTCTAGTAGGTCAAACAGATTACGTAAAGAAGTAAGGGGTTTGGAGATAATTAATAGGATATCGTCAGCATACAGGGCCGCTTTATGTGATTGGGAATAAACGTTTAACCCTGAGATATCCGGACTATCTCGGATTCGTGCCGCGAGGGGTTCGATACATAGGGCGAACAGGAGGGGAGATAAGGGGCAACCTTGTCTTGTGCCGCTTTGTATTTGAAAAGGGACTGAGGGGAAGCCCTGATGTATGACCCTGGCGGTTGGGCCTGAGTACAGCGACATAATCGCTGCACTCACCCGATTCCCGAAGCCAAATGTCGCGAGCGTCTCTTTTAAGTATGGCCAGTCTATCCTATCAAAAGCTTTTTCTGCATCCAGACTTAATAGCATGCTTTGCGTGTTATTTTTGTTAGCCAATTCCAACAGATCAATAAATCGTCGGGTGTTATCCGCAGCCTGCCGTCCCTTAACAAAACCGACTTGATCTGGGTGTATTAGTCTGGGTAGGATAAGACTTAATCTATTGGCCAGTAATTTAGCATATAATTTAATATCAGTATTGATTAGAGATATTGGCCTATAGCTTTTACAATTTAGCGGATCCTTGCCAGGTTTATGTATAAGTGATATAGACGCTCGTAACATGTCTCTGGGAATAGGGGCTCCTGCTAAGATAGCATTATACAATTGGAGCAGCTTCGGGGCAAGTAACTCGGAAAATTTCTTATAGTAGAGCCCCGAAAATCCATCAGGGCCTGGTGCCTTTGATGGTTTAAGTTCCTTTATGGCCTGTGACACTTCTTCTAATGTGAAGTCAGCGCCCAGAGCTTCTCTGTCTTGCTCTGTCAACCTCTCTAGTTTTGAGCTGGCTAAGAAATTTCTCAATGCTCTGCTCGTGTTGTTATTATGTGCCACTTTCTTTCCATCGTAAAGGGAACCATAAAATGAACCGAATTCTTCTACTATTTTTTTGGGGTTGGCTGTAACTGGCTGTAACGATTTTAAGCGTATAGCTTGGATATTAAACTTAGATTGCCTATCTCTCAAAGCCCGAGCCAGCATCGTATCCGGCCTGTTTGCTTTTTCGTAAAATTTCCTCTTAGACCAACATAAAGAATTATCTGCCCGGGAAGTCAATAGCATATTTAATTCAATTTTTGTATCTTTTAGTTCCTGAGTCAGGGTTGGGTCTGGGGTGTTCTTATGATTTGATTGCAGGGTATGCAATTTGGATTGAAGCGTCAGAATTTTGGAGTCTCTTAATTTTTTCCTTCTGGCCGTGGTAGAGATTAGTATGCCATACTGGACACCTAACAAGCTCCTATTAAACCCCCAAAATAGAGATTAGTATGCCCCTTAATGTTGCTTTGTGAGCCTCCCATAATACTATATGGGACTCTACAGAGCCTGTATTTAACTCGAAAAATTGAGCTATTTCTTGACCAATTGTGTTACATATGTCAGGTATTTTGAGAATAGATTCGTTAAGTTTCCAGTTTGCGCCTGATCGACTGGTCTGAATATTGTTGCACCTAAGCTCTATTGGTGCATGGTCAGACCATGAAATATCATGTATCTTTGTATGTGTGACCTTAGGAACCAGGTGGCACGCAACGAAGAAGTGATCGATCCTGCTGTATGATGTGTGTGGGTGGGAATAGAAAGTATAATCTCTAGATGTAGGGTGGAGTTCCCTCCAAATATCAACGAGGTGATTGCCTTTTAAAGCACTGCGTCGCTTCCTCTTGATCTATCCAAGGTAGATTGTAGAGTAATGTTAAAGTCTCCAGCTACTATGATGTGCCCCTTGGCTACTGATTGTAACAAGCGGGAGAATCTATCAAAGAAAGATGCCTCTTGAACGCAGGGTGCATATACAGATGCTAGTGTGATGGGCTGCTCATGAATTGTTCCAATTATAATAATAAAACGACCTTCTATGTCTTTTTTGATTATCTGGGCCACAAAAGGTACGGTATTGTGAAATAAGATGGCTACCCCTCTTTTTTTAATTGCTGCTGAGGCCGTATAGAATTGGGAGAAACCTTTGTCTAGGTACTTAGGGGAGTTGTTTCTACTGAAGTGTGTCTCCTGCAGGAACAACACCTCTGCCTTTTTTCTTCTATAATCTGTGAAGGCCAGTTTTCTTTTGGTCGGACTGTTAAAGCCCTTCACATTATGTGAGATTAATGTTAGTGCCATATCCAATTGTGTAAGAGGAGATAAGTAGAATGATCTGTATACTTACAGTTGGTGCTGTTCTTATGGTTTCCTGCAGATGTTTCTATAAATGTCACATCGCCACGAGGAACTCGCCGGGAACAATGCGTCCTGGGTAGGGGGAGGTGAGGGAGAGGGCAGGGGTAGGTAAACAAGACAAGGAGAATAACGAGAGGTGTAGAACGAGGGTGGGAAAAAATGGGAAGGGTGAACTTTAATTTCAATTGGCAACCAAAAAATATTAAATACCTGGGAGTCCATATCACTAGGGATTATAAGGGCATCTACGAAGCAAATTATCCCAAACTGATTCGAACATTGAAAGAGGATCTAAGAAAGTGGATGCCACACAGGATCTCCTGTATAGGTAGGATACATACAGTAGTGTAAAGATGAATCTCCTCCCCTGTATCCTATACCTCTTTCAGACTATACCAGTGCCACTAAGACTGAAGGAAATACTCTCACTTCAGTCTGAAATCTCTAACTTCATATGGGGAGGGAAAAAAACGAGAGTAAACAAGACAATTATGAAAAGTACCACCCGATCGGGAGGCTTAGCGGTACCTTGCCTGTTATCTTTCTATAAAGCGGCGCAATTGTGTCAACTCACACAATGGCAGACCGACCCAGCATTGAAAAGATGGGTAGATCTGGAAAAAAACGATCTGCTCCTCATTGAAGTTAGACAATTTGCTTTGGTTACCTAAAACAGCTGTTAAATGGGCTGACCGTCCGCTTTCCTCGATGGCTAACTCGTTGTCGGTTTGGGAGGCCGCCAAATTTAAATATACCTTGATATCAAAACACTCACTGATGTCCCCGTTGTGGGGCAACCCCGACTTTGCGCCAGGGCTAGCAGAAAACGCTTCAGTGATCTGGAAAAAATATGGATATATTCGGCTCAGAGATCTGGAGGGGATACCAAATAAAATAAAATCATTTGAATAAATCAGATCCGAAAAAAATATACAGTGGCGGCCGATCTGAGTCTAAGTCGGCTAGATCCGCGGCTTTCAGATTATCCCGGTTAGGTGCGTTTTTTTGTCGTTTTCGCCCGGAGTGAACTGCGTTATTTTCGCGCTCGTGATATTAGCATTTTATTCTTGCTGTCTGCAATACTGCAATGCCGTGTAAAAACTCAGGGGGGCGTTTGCGAGCTGTTGTCTTGGAAGTCTAATACCTTCGCAGGGCAACCTACGTCAGTACACAGTCTGTGTGTGCGCGCGCAGTAATTGTAAATTTGCATATTTAAAGTATACCTGAATTTGCAGTGCTGTGCTGCTGCACAGTATGTCTCATTTGAAAATTGTTGAAACACATAGGCGTGTACAGTACTGTAACAGTGTCACATTTCGGCATATACAGCGCTCTCCCCTCGCTCAGGATAATTAACTGCACTGCAGGGTATTTCAACTTCTTATCTTCTGTGCAATGCAGTACATCTCTCCCACACCATTCCTTTGAACGTGTGTCTGGTTTCAATCACATTCCTGCTTGACAGCAGGAATTTTCTGCGCATGCGCCTGTAACTTTGCCCACCACTGCTTGCTTGCCTGAGTGAGTGACCCCAAAAAAATGTAAAAAAAAAAAATTATTGTAATTTTTTTTTTCTCCACAAGCCCGCCAAAACCATCTTACTGTATAATGATATTCAATCTGTGCTGTAGCTTTTGACTGTGAAACTGTGTGTTTGATTGCACATGGTTGATTTGTGTGCTTTTTACGTACTGTATTTGGGGGTGTATTATTATGATAAACTGCCTTTTGAAATTAAAGTATGTCTTTAGCTTTGAACTACATGCAGCTGTATCTGTAGCCCCCTCCCCCACGAATGCTAGCTCAAGGATTTGAAATTCCACGTAGTCGTTAATTTTCTGAATCTTGCCATTGTGTTTTTAATCCGTCCATAGCCGAGCTTCAAAGCCTCACTGCGTCTGCGTGTAATTCTCTTTGAGATGGGAGCTAGATGCTTACTGCGCATGAGTCACCCAACCCCCCCCCTCTCTACAGAGTCGTTAATTTTCTGAATTTTGCCATTGTGTTCTTAATCCGTCCATAGCCAAGCTTCAAAGCCTCACTGCGCCTGCGTAAAATCCTTTTTCATATGGGAGCTGCTTACTGCGCATGAGTCACCCAATCCCCCCCTCTCCACAGAGTGTTAATTTTCTGAATCTTGCCATTGTGTTCTTAATCCATCCATAGCCGAGCTACAAAGCCTCACTGCGCCTGCGTGTAATCCTTTTTGAGATGGGAGCTACTTAGCTGCTTACTGCGCATGCATCACCCAACCCCCCCCTCTCAACAGAGTCGTTAATTTTCTGAATCTTGCCATTGTGTTCTTAATCCGTCCATAGCCAAGCTACAAAGCCTCACTGCGCCTGCGTGTAATTCTCTTTGAGACGGGAGCTTTGAGGCTTTGTTTACGGCAACGTTTTGGAAAATCCCTTCTCGAATTTGATTTGCACAAAGCATCACCTTGATATTATAATAATAATAATAATAGCATGTTTTTGTATAGCGCTGCTAGTTATACGTAGCGCTTTACAGAGACATTTTTCAGGCACAGGTCCCTGCCCCGTGGAGCTCACAATCTATGTTTTTGGTGCCTGAGGCACAGGGAGATAAAGTGACTTGCCCAAGGTCACAAGGAGCTGACACCGGGAATTGAACCCGGCTCCCCTGCTTCAAACTCTCAGTGCCACTCTGTCTTTTACTCACTGAGCCACTCCCTCTCATATTACGATATTCAATCTGTGCATTTGCCTGCACATGGTTGATTTCTGTGCTTTTTATGTACTGTATTTGGGGGTTGTATTTGGGGGTTTATTGATCAAATTATTATGATGAACTGCCTTTTGAAATTACTGTACTCTACTCTACAGTATGTAATTTCTTTGAACTGCTGCACAACTAATCCTTCATCCCTCCCCCACGCGCACACAAACTCTTTTCGACAGACACCTCCACAGAGTCATTAATTTTCAGAAGTTAGTCATTGTGTTTTTAATCCGTCCCTAGCCGAGCGTCAATCGCCTCACTGTGCCTGCGTGTACGCTAATCCTCTGAGATGGGAGCTTGCTGCTTACTGCACATGCGTCACCCAACTCCCCTTCTCCACAAAGTAGTTAATTTTCTGAATCTTGCCATTGTGTTCTTAATCCGTCCATAGCCGAGCTACAAAGCCTCACTGCGCCTGCGTGTAATCCTCTTTGAGATGGGAGCCAGCTGATTACTGCACATGACTCACCCAACTCTTTGAGGCTTTGTTTGCGGTAACGCTTTGGAAAATCCCTTCTCGAATTTGAAATGTAAATCTGATTTGCACAGCATTGTGACAATTGAGAGTTAAATAAACCATTAACTGATTCATGTTGTTTTGTCATTCATTCTTATTCATTGGTGTACTGTGGGGGGGGGGTGTGGGGTGTTGTCAATTATTATGATTAGCAGGAATGTAAATAAATATTTATTTTATTTTATCAGGAACCAAAAAATACAAATATAAAAATAATCATGAATAATACATAATGCAGTCTTTATTAAGTTCTTCTGGCCGATTGAAATTGGATAAACATTTAGAAAACATTTGTAAAACATGGAGAAACATGAATAATGCACATTTATAAGAATATTATTTAATAATATATACTGTAATGTATAATATATATATATATATATATATAGTAATATTATTTTTTCCGTCTTTATCTTGTTCCTCATTCTGTGTACGGTACAGTAGTTCATTGAGAGAGGAGAGGTTTTGTGTACATCATTACTGCTGTTTACTGTATATACTGTACACTTGACTGTACAAACAGATTAGACTGGACACAACACCCCACCTCCCCCCAGGCCACCCTTTTTTCCTGAAACGACAAGAAAACAAAAAATGAGTGCAGTTATGTGCGTACTGTATTATGGCATTGTGTGACGTGTAGTACTACTGTACATGGCTGGTGCTGCTTTCTCTGGAAAGAAAAAAATTGAGCAGTTAGTAGACAGTTACTGTAGTATTGTCAAACTATTCTATACTGGAACTACTGTATACTCTGACTACTGTTAAATACTATGTACTGTAACCTGATGACTGGTGCTGCTCTCTCTGTAAAGAAAAAACTGTAACTACTGTATACTCTGACTATTGGTAAAGAAAAAATCTGTGCCATACTTACCTGTATCATACTGTACTTACAATACTACAGCACAGTACTGCTTTCCTGATGCTTGCCCATTACGCGCGATCACAATGGGCAACACAGTCGCAATATGGTCTATATATTTATTGCAGCGTTCCACGGTGAGTACATCGTTCCAAAAACTGATTATGCCTTTCAACAACTCGTCCTTTTTGGAGGGTTTCACCACTTTCCGGATATGGTCCTTCAGCTGATGCCAGACCATTTCGATCGGATTGAAGTCTGGCGATCTGTCATTGGAAAAAATGGACAATTAGTTTAAGAGATAAAGTACACAGTAAAAACAGTGGGGGAAAAATGAGACACGGTTATCGCACTTACTCCGCTGGCGTCTTCACCCAGTTGATACCGCACTCAAGGATATGCGCTGTTGACACGGTGTGCTTCGGATCGTTGTCCTGGTAGAAGCGGTGACCATTGGGGAACTCGCGTGTGATGTATTGCACTATCTCAGGGACAATGTTGTCTTGGAAGAAAGCTTTATTCATGATTCCAATAGCAAGAAAAGAAAAGTACTCAAAAAACTGCACAATAGTACAGTACAGTGCATACAGTAAGGCTACACTAGTAAAGTACAGTGCATAAGGCTACATTATATTTGATATATTTTACCTTCAAAGATGACAATGCATCTTGGTCCACGCCTAGAGATGGCACCCCACACATGCAGCTTCACAGGGTGTTTTGGCCGCGGCTTCAAAGATATGCTGCCTTTTTTGTGGAATGCAAAGCTTGCAAATCTCTCCAGCGACACAGTAGACTCATCAGTGAAGATGCAATCCTGGAAAGTTTCCCCACTGTCGATCCATGCCTGGGCCTGGACCACTCTTTTGATTTTGTTTGCGTCCCGTATCATGGGGTATGCTCTGTAATGACAAGGAATAAATAATTTTAGCAGTACAGTACAGTTTCCTAAACAACACTTTTACCTCCTGTACTGTCCAGTACTAACCTCACACGTCCATATTTCCATCCAATGCTGTGTCTCATCTTCTTTATGCTGGTCTCGGATACAGTGAGATTGTGCTTTTCCTGCAGAGTGTATTTGACCCTTAATGCACTCTTCTCATCATTCTCCTCACCAATTTTGTCCACCAGAAGAGTTGTCTCCCTACAATGTAAAGAAAATATATTGTTTTATTAATATGCATCAATATAAAAATTATATATACAGTTGTAATATAAATATAAATATAAAATATATATATACTGTTGTAATATAAATATTAATATACAAAATATATACAGTATACTGTTGTAATATAAATATAAATATACAATATATATATACTGTTGTAATATAAATATAAATATACAAAATATATATACTGTTGTAATATAAATATAAATATACAAAATATATACTGTTGTAATATAAATATACAAAATATATACAGTATACTGTTGTAATATAAATATACAAAATATATATACTGTTGTAATATAAATATAAATATACAAAATATATACAGTATACTGTTGTAATATAAATATACAAAATATATACAGTATACTGTTGTAATATAAATATAAATCTACAAAATATATATACTGTAATATAAATCTACAGAATTACAGTAACAAAAATATTAGAAAATGTACTGTAGATGTACAGTACATTTTTGGATCTAAATTTTTTAAAGTGTTATAAATATACTTACGCGTTAGTTACCCTTGGTGCCCTTTTGCGTTCTCTGTTTTTTCCGTGTGCATGATAGCTCACGGTGGTTGCTGGCACAATGAGGCCAGAAGTAGCTAACCAGCGTTGGATAGCAGCAATTCGGTGTCCGCTCCTGTACATCTCCTTAATTCGCATGCTGAGATCCTTGGAAATCTTTTTAACAACCATTGCTACGAGTAGAAAGAAATACAAACACAAGAATGTATATTCGATGTTTAGTCGATGTGTATTCAATGTGCAGTGAATCCACAAAATGGATGGTGTATTTATACGGTTATTACTCACATTAGAGTACACCCACTTTCAACACCTGTACCTCACTGCCATGCATAAAAGGTTACACACTTTGCATAGCCCACCACTCGATGATCTTTATCTGAATTTGCCCTTGTCCAGATACTGCATTGTGCCACCTGCTTCCATGGAGCTACCCCGATTCTACGGATGCAGGAACCCACTCGCCTCTGCCGTGCCTGTCAGGCAGAAAAAGCAAAAGGCGGTTGCCGTTTCCACGCCAAGGCAAAAGCGACAGGCTAAGGCCAATAAAGAAAACCTTCTGCTGACCCCAAAGGCTAAGGGTTTTCATAGACTTTAGCCTTATTATGTCAAGAAGATATACGGTGTTGTACTGTCAACGCAAAACGATTGGCAGCCAACCCATCGAACCCGCAGACCACTTCCTCACATACGCTTCGACGACTCTGCCGCCGCTGTCCCGGAAACCCACAGGCCATCTTCTCCGGTTCTATCCGACGACGCTGCCGCCTCTGAAATCCACGGGTCACTTTCTCCTTTGCTCTTAGACGACTCTGCTTCTCGCCCGGAAATCCAAAGGTCACTTTCTCCATCCCTCTTCGACGACGCTGCCGCTTCTCCTCTACCGGATATGCACAGGTCACCTCCTCCACCCTTCTTCGACGTCGCTGCCGCTTCTCTCCATGGAACCCCCATCTCATCCTCCGTTGCACCCATCCACCCAGATGTCCACACGCCATGCACAAGAAGCAGCTCGTTAGACCGGATGCTGAATGGGATAACTGTGGATCTCCCCGGGAACTCTATTGTGCTAGCAAAGATAGATTTGCTTCTGGAGACCATGCCAAATGTGGAGCAACGGATGCTACATATAGATCAAAGGATGGATCGACGGATGGAGAAGATAGAGGCTGACATAGCGGGTATACATCATTTGCTCGGTGTTAATGCCCCTGTTTCCCCGATGCTGGAGCAGGGGGGTGACATGGATGTGATGAATGGGACCTTCAACCCCCTTCCATCACCAAGCGCACCCCCTCCACCAGAAGATGTAGTGTACATGTATGCCGTTGAGGAGGACATGACAACCCCGTCAAGACCACGCCAGGAGACAACACGGCGACCAAGACCGGAGGAAAGCTTCCTCCCTGACAACCTACCATCGCCCGTCGCCTCAAGCACACCCGCTCCCAAAAGACCTACATTCACTCGCATCGATACGGGCCCAACATCACCCTGTGCGATCTGCCACCGGCGCTCAGGGAGAAGTATAGGGTGAAGAGTGCTGGTGCACCCCACAAGTATGCCTTGTTACTTTTTAAGCACCATGTTCCCTACTCGTTGTACTGCGACTGGGCCTTCAGAGTGAACTACGAAGGAAATCGCGTAAAAAGGCGCTTCCTGCCAATTTAAGAAAGAATATTCTGGATGAAATGCGGCGCTTTTATCCAATTACAGATCCTGTAATGAAAGGCATTCGAGACTGCATTAATGACGTTTTGCGCCATGCAAGGAATCGGCCATGGACGGACAATGTGGAGGACTTTCTGGTTTAGACACGGGAACTGTAAGATCATACTGTTGTGCTGAACTGTGCTGTACATGTTTTGACCTGCTGAACTTAAATAAAGGAGATGTTTTGACCTGCTGTACTGTATTTAACTTACTGTTTTAACTTGCTGTACACACACAGGACCTGCACAATTCCAGTCCCTGAGGGCCGCAAACAGGCACGGTTTTCAAGGTTGTCCTGAAAACCGGGCCTGTCTGCTGCCCTCGAGGACTGTAGTGGTGCAGGCCTGACTGACTGTTTTGCACACCATGCCACTGTACTGTATACTGTATGTTTATTTAATAAAGGAGATGTTGAGTTTTGTATACTGCATTTTATGAATAACTTTTTTTTTTTAATCACAGGTAAGACCATACTGTTGTGCTGAACTGTATTGTACATGTTTTGACCTGCTGTACTTAAATAAAAGAGATGTTGTTGTGTGTTTTTTAACTTGTATTTATACAGAAATGTTTTAACTTGCTGTACACACACACAGGACCTGCACAATTCCAGTCCCTGAGGGCCGCAAACAGGCACGGTTTTCAAGGTTGTCCTGAAAACCGGGCCTGTCTGCTGCCCTCGAGGACTGTACTGGTGCAGACTGTTTTGCAGACCATCCCACTGTATATGTTTTGACTTTAATAAAGGAGATGTTTGGTTTTGTATATTTTGTGAATAAAGAATTTGTTTTTAAAACATGTGACTGTAAACCATACTGACTGACTGTAAATGTTTTTACTTTCTATACATAAATAAATGTTTTCACTACTGTAGCAGTAAACCATACACCTGTTGATGTTTTGAATTGCTGTGCACTTAAAATGTTTCTACATTGTACAGTATTTGTAAATAAATGTTTTTGTACTTACTCCACCAATAAAAGAACATGTTGATTTGTTTTACATTGTTCCATTGGCTCCTTTGCTACTGTAACAAAATACAGTGTTTCTAGAATGTCGAGGCATACTGCACTGTATACTGTAGGCATGCTCAGTATAAGAGTATTAAAAAAAATAGAAGACACATACTGTACTGTTCTATATGTACTGGCACAGTAATACATGTAGAATAAATGCATAGTTTTTATTTTTTCGGGTTTATTACACAGTATACTATATATAAAAAAGTATTGTATACTGTACAGCCGGAAAACATCAGCATACTGTTTCAGGTACAGTAGTCTATCCTAATCAATAACAGCGGCCACTAAACTGTAGACTCTGGTACGTGGCTTTTTAAATCCGATTCAGCAATGTGCAGGCATTGTTACACAAAGCGATATTATCCATCGAAATCCCTCCATTAGCCGTTTTCTTTTCTGAGGAAAAACAAAAAGAAAAGTTTTACTGTAATGGTCAGCCCCCTAAAGAAGTTCCCGGCCAGTCCCACCAATAATTTTCTCGGGGGGCGTCTCCTGTTCACATGCGCCTACCGTCGATGTAATGACACGCATATGCGTTTCAAGAAGGTTCCAATGCGCATGCGCCTAGCGTTCCACCAATTGTTCAGTATCTGCAGTACAGTACTGTAGAAGCTGCTCAGCCAATGATATTGCTTACAGGAGAATCGCTTGACTTTCAAATTGCACCGATATTGATACTGTATTGTCAAAATAAAAAAAAACACAGAAAATAATACGGCAACAATACTAACAATACTCACCATAGAATTTCCCATACAGCTGGCACCGGTCCACTGCCATTCCAGTGTTCTTGATCATTCACGTCGATAGCTTACAGCTGGACTAGTCCACCTGTAGTCAGCTGATGAGGCTGGAAATTGCTTAGGTACATGCAAGCTTGATCGAAACTGCACGCGAAATCCGACTCAGGCTCAGGGTTGTCACTGACGGTGGGACCGGTATCGGAAGACGGTGCCGGTGCATTGCTTGGCAGCGACTGTCCTTTCTTAGTTGGTTTTAACACGACCCTTTGCCTTTTGCCGTCTGCATGATCATAGATACAGGAAAAAGCCGGTGATACACACCAATACCCTCCAACAAATTGTGGCTCAATACGATAAAAACAGGGATCGCTACATAACCTTTTCCTTATTGCACGCTTCCACGTATGAGGAGCTGGCGACAATTTGTAAAAGTCATAGTTTTCGATAAAATACTGATACATTTGAACAACTGTTGCCATCTTATCATCTATTGCATTAATCGCGGCCCATATCAAATACGCGTAACTTCTGTTGGGTTTTTGGAAAACGGGCTGCACTTGAACACTCATGGCGGGCAGCGGGTCTCTGGAGAATACTGTAACCGAAACTGGTCTTTGTCTTTCTTTAATATGAAAAGCCTAAATTGATACATTTTTGCAACCTCTTCCTTCAGTCTCAAGGCCAAGTTACAATAGCACACTGTGGTATCTTTTTTAAACGAAACACCTGCAAGTCGACACATTACTGAAGCGCATGCGCATTACAATTCATGAATATCTGCTATCTGGCGGACACGCGAAAAATTGCAACCTATTAAATCCGAACCATTCTCAATAAACGCATAAACGGGCTTCAACCGCGCATGACCCGTGGCTGAGAACGCAAAATGAATGCGGCATGCTCCAGGTGAAGTGCGTCGCATTCCAGGAAAAAGCCAGGGAAAAAACGGTGATGTGTTAGACTCAGATGAGCCGCAGCAGTACCACACTCTGAATGTTTCCGATACCTCCAGATCAGGGCGTACTTTAACAAAAACTCTCCCTATTCGCCCATAACCACATTTGAAAAGCTCTGTCTGACAGAAACAGACACACAGGGACTTACATCGCAGATATATGGAGAAATAGTCGGTTCTGGGAACGCACTACAACAGCAAAAGCTAACATATAGAGTTAGGTGGGAAACTGATCTGGGAGGGGCACTGGGAGGGGAGGACTGGTCGGCCATATTGGAAAATGCGGCCAAGAGCTCGATCTGTACGACTTTGAAGGAAAATGCACATAAAGTATTGATGAGGTGGTACCTCACCTTGCTAAAATTATCAAGGTTTGTACCAGGATACTCCCCGCTGTGTCCAAAACAGTGTGGAGCATCGACTGACCTGTTGCACATGCTGTGGTCTTGTCCTCGAATCTCACCTATCTGGGAAGAAATTAGAAATTGGATCCAGAGGATTTTTGACCTCACAATTCCCCCGGACCCGTGGCTGTTCCTTCTGAATAGACCATGGCTGGGTCTCTCTAAAACTGGAAATAAACTAGTTGCACATTTCGCAACAGCAACGAGATGTGAGATCGCAGCTATGTGGAAACAACCTGATATTCCAAACATCCCCAAGATTCGAAACCGATTGTGGTACATATGCCAGATGGAAAAATTAACGAGTTTGGTTAATGACACTGGCGCCAAATATCTAAAAGTCTGGACGCCTTGGTTGGCACAGACAGATATCCCAGGGGTAGAGGTAACCACAATTTGGCAATGATAGTCATAAATGAATTCTCACTCAAAGGAAGAGAGCAACTCCGTAGGATGTTCGGTCACGTACGTAGATTCAATATAATATAATGTAAGAGGCCCAACAGCCAAACCGGTTAGGGCTGACGGATGATACATGTAGCGGCCTGATCACCAACCTCGCTAAGAGAGAAGGAGGAGCCCGCGCTCCTGGGATTTCCCCCCCCCCTCTCCCCTCCCTCATCCCTTCCCCCCTTTTCCTTCCCCTTCCTTATCCTTATTTTATTTTACCCACAAGTTCAAATTCCCTACTGTACCTCATAACGTAAAGGCAGATATTTGTTAATGTTTATATTGTACAGGTACATAGGAGAGAATTTAGGTATCGTATTGAACTGCTATGTGTGAGATATTTATTTTATCTGTATTGCGATACTATCTGTACAGAAAACTCTTTACAATAAATTTGAAGTTATAAAAAAAAAAAAGAATATTGAGTTCTTAGGCTAGCACCATTAGCTATGCATAATTTTAACATCTTGCACAATCACACATCTGTCGAACCGTTGCATTTGTACATACTAATTACATCTGCTTGACGACTCCATCTCTCCTCGCAGTCGAGTGCCCTGAGCTGCCTTTTCACTGATGTCACAGACTTTTTGCATGCAGCTTGAGGGGGTACCAGTCCTGTCTCCTGCATTAACCCTCAATATTTCACGAGAGGTGTCGCTTCTACATCATAAAACCCCCCGAGGAAGTGACACTTCTCGTGAAACGCATAGGGTTAATGCAGGAGACGCGACTGGTGATCCCCACAAGCTGCATGCCGAAAGTCTGTGACATCATCGAAAAGGCGGCTCACTGCAAACGACCGCGAGGAGAGATGGAGATGCCAAGCAGCGTGTCTGCAGTGGACTAAGCAGACCAGCCGGTTCCCGAAATCCACAAACAGCTCCTGTATATCTGTTACTAATTTATGATACTAGAAGCCGTCTGTGAGTAGGATTCCAATTTTAAACCACATGATGTCAAGAAGAATTTTTTTTTTTTATTAAAGATGTATGTTTTTTGATCTCAAGAACACATGCTTATTGGTTGATGGAGTTTTATTAAAAGCCCCAGTTACACTTTACATAGTGGAATTCCTTATTAGCTATTGCCACATTTACTCCATTGAACACTGTGAGCAGTATCGCTACTATTTTTTTCATATATTTATTTCACATATTTTTCAATATATTTTTTTTATCATTTGCATAATCCATATCCTATCTTTTGAGGTCTTGCACTATGTCTTCTCTTATTTATTCTTTCATGTAACCAGCCCATGTGATCTACCGGACGAGTAATCTCCAGGACAGACGAGAGACATTCACCTGCAATTGCAACTGTTGGCATTTGATTTGGCTATACAGGCATACCCCGGTTTAAGGACACTCACTTTAAGTACACTCACGAGTAAGTACATATCGCTCAATAGGAAAACGGCAGCTCACGCATGCGCCTGTCAGCATGTCCTGAACAGCAATACCGACTCCCTACCTGTACCGAAGCAGGGAGACTATAGAGCCTTTTACACATGTGTTATTTACATCAGTTATGCACGTATATGACGATTGCCGTACAGTTCATGCATCGATAAGTAGGAAAAAGGTAGTGCTTCACTTTAAGTACATTTTCGCTTTACATACATGCTCCGGTCCCATTGCGTACGTTAATGCGGGGTATGCCTGTATATACTTTTATTCAGCTATATTAAAATTGTCTTTAGCGCCTGACAAAGTAAATTTTCGGGACAATTACAATTCTGATTTTAAAAGAAAAATCAGTGGACTTCTTTTGGCAGCTTTGTCTGGACCTTACCTATCCTTCACAAATATAGATTTAGGCATTTGGCACTTTAATGTATTATTTAACACATTTAATTGTGTCATATATGTTTGCATTTGTATTCATTTGCGTTATAAGAGTACTAAGGGCAGGGTTCTGCACCTGGTGGTGGTAATAATTACATCTGCATAACTTTAATGCTTCACGAAATGAGTACACCCCCCATAAAATGTTACTTTTTGACAGAGGAATCAAACAGCCAGCACACGGAGAGGAAAAGAAAACAGAAATGTAACTGGGAGGTAGTCAAAAAGCTCATTGAGTACATTCTTGAACATGAAGACAAGTACTTTGGAAAGACCTGCACGAGACCCTCAGAGGCAGAGAAAACTGCAATATGGAAAGCTGCCTGCATAAAAGGCAATGCTATACTGAAGCTCCAGTCCAGCACACTGTGTCAGAGCTCAAGAAAAGATTGCATGACTACTGGCAGAGGTTTTAATAAAAGCTTACCAATTTCGCCAAACATGTTGTAGGGGCCGGAGGAGTGACTCCAACTGATGTAGAGTTTACACGCTTGGAAAAGATGGTTATGGAGACCTTCAACATGGGCCAAATAAAAAGAGTAGGATTCATAGATATTAGTGCTGCTGAAGAAGGTAGGCCAAATGTTTGACACACACTATATATATATAGGTAACAGCTGCTATCACCAAAGCGATAGCAAAGAAACAGCACTCAAAATTCATCAAAGCAAAAAGTGTATTGACAAAACACATCAGCACAAAGATAACCAATGTTTCGGTCCTCTGAGAGAGGGAGACAGAGAGGGAGGGAGAGAGAGAGAGAGAGAGAGAGAGAGAGAGAGAACCACCCCTCATTCAGTCCGGTCCCAGTCCCTACCTCCGCGTGGAAGGTGCAGGCGCATTCTACGACGAGTTCTCTCAAATACAAAAAAATTGTATTGGGAACTCGCAGCGGAGGCATGGCCACGACCCCGCCGGCGGTTCAGCCAATGAGGGCGAACCAGCCGCGTGAGGTCATGGCCACGCCCCCGCAAAAACCTCCACCACGCCCCCTCCCATCGCAATCTCTCCCTCTCTCCCAAGACCGCGATCTGCAGCTGAAGCACTGTGCATGAGCCGCCCCCCCCCCCTCGTGCACGCAGTGATGACTGGGACCGCAGCCTTAAGTCAGGGTATAGCACCGGTGAGATGCCACATGGCGATTGCAGCCTGTGGTCTGGGATCAGGTCACCTACAAACAGAGACTCTTAAAAGGTGAGACTCTCCTACCAGAGTTCACCCAACGCAGAGGTGGACGCCATCACGGATGACGACGTCATTGGGTCAGCAGATCACCTTTGTAAATCTGCAGTACCCAGGTGCTGGAGTTCTGGGCAGGTACCTCAACAAGTGCACCAACATTCCATGCGATAGAGCTATCTCCTACACTTTTGGGTGGCCCTGACATTGGGGGAAAAGGACATCAGAGTATTGGTGCCAAGCACTCTTTTTACTTTGAAGAAACTTCACTGCTGTATTGGGGTGGTGTGCGTGGGACTATATACTGTGGGGTAAAGATGATTACCTTGAGTTCAGTAAAACAAGTTGTTATATAACCTGTGTGTGGTTATTATTGGTATTGTTCCTGTGAGGGGCTTATATCACCATGCTGGGATCCCTCGCAGGTGGAGGCGCTGGACCAAGGCGAACAAGATATCACCCCAGGCTCCCAGTGGCAGAGGCTCAGGCCTCCTGGTAGCCATACAGGTAATAACAGTACTAGTAGATCCTTTCCAGACACAGTGGAAGGGGGCTACAACTATATGACTTCGAAGCTAGGGACAAGTACAAATAACATCGGCAATACTAATATACAATCATATATAACAATATTAACATTATCTACATATTTTTGCTTTCTCTATTTTCAGAGACACAACATTAGTACTAAGAAGATGGGCTAAGAAAAGTTGGTCACCCTAAAACTGAACACAATCTTAGTGTAGCCATGTCTGGTTTTGGCTACCAGTCTGCCCTCCCTGACATGCAAGCCCTGGTAACAGTGCAGGTAGGGTCAGGACCAATCCTGGGATTTCCCCACAGTAAGCAGCAACTTTGAGTGACAGAGGAGGAGGCGGGCTAAGGCCTGTGTTCTGCCCAATCCTGGGCTCAGACCTTGGACCTTCCCCCCCCCGGTATTTAAGGGGTTGCACACCTACATTTAGTTAGTGTCTCTCCCCACTTGAGAGAGACAGGACTTGAAAAGAGGTGTACTGAGCATTGGCAACTGCTGTCCCCTCCTCTTGGGGGAATGGGGAGAGTACCTCTACCTCTGACTCTATTAGGGAGTCAGGGAAGAGCTGGGACTGTCCTTGGTGCTCTAGGCCAGGGACCATCCTAAGGCTGGAGGCCGGTTGTACTGTGGAGATAGAGACTCTTATGCTGTGTATGCAAAGAAAGGAATAAAGTGTTCCAGTTGTTCAAATATACTCCTGCCTGGTGTGCAATCTATCTGGGGGGAGTAGTGTGAGTTCTCCTGCATGGATTGCCTTCATTTTACTGGAGCCTGCAAGAGATGGAGGTGCTGATCACCATGAGATAAAGACCAGTCATCTACCCTAGAAGCCTGTCCTGATATCTCCACTACCACCGACGACTCAGCATCCTGTGAACAAGCAGGTAGCCAGCACCACACACCCTGTAATAGGCCGATCTCTCAGAGGGTGGGGGAAACACTGTTACATTAGAAAAATGTATGCCGAGAAAGTTTTGAGCAATAAGGTACTATCTTTTTAGGTAGGGTACTTACGCAATTGGTGGGAAACCATGCACTACTATGACAGTGACTGCCCTGGTACCGGAGGATTATCGCTGCAGGGCGGTCCAATGGAACTCCCTTCCCACAGAGCAACTGCAGCAGTTTTTTGTTTGTTCAGCCGTGGCACCAGGGACAGTAAATCTTGTTATATATCTCTCTGGATTTTATTAAAGATTTCTTAGATAAAAAATGACTCAGACCTAAATATTAGTTCTTGCAAATTCAAATTTACTTCCGAGACCTTCATTCGCTCACCATGCGCTTTATTATCCCAGCTACATTGGCGACACACTTTATTCGAGCTCGGCTAGTCCCACGAATTCGGGTATACTCGGGTGTATTGAGGTTTGTGACTGTTTTCTGCCCGAGTGCATTGCGTTATTTTCCAGGCAGGGATTGAAGCATTTTATTCCTGCTGGCTGCAATACTGCACAGTATATATATATATACTGCATTACAATTCATGAATTTATGCCATCTGGTAGACACGCGAAGCATTGCAGCCTATTAAATCCTAATCATTATCATTTAACAGATCAGCCGCCCGTCAGCCAGGCATGAACCATGGCTGGGAAGGCAAACGCAACGGGGCATGTCTGAGGTGAGGAGCGGCACATTCCAGGTATCTGCCAGGTACAAACTGGGTATTTGCTCGAATAAAGTGTGTCGCAGCAGTAGAATAGTCTACTCTACACCGACTGAGTTTCAGCCCACCCCAATACCTGAAAGGCGACAGAGACAGGTACGCCTTCCCAGGGGTCATCAGCAAGAAAAAACTATTGTCTTTGTTAACTTTTACCTTCAAGTATTGTGATGACCTAGTTATTTGACTTATTCATCTAGGACCCTTTACAAACACCTCATTAGGACTTAATTGACACATTTTGTTGTGGGCTATTTATTAAATGAAATAACAAGAAAGAAATCCTGAAAAACAATTTCAGTGTTTGAACTCGCTTGGTTTTATTTTTTATGAACATTGGTATTGAGAGATTACCTTTAAGTACCATTCCCAATTAATATATTTTTGGATATATTCTCTCATTTTAACCTCAGAAACAGCTGTGGGAACTGTTTATATGAATGTAAGCATCTAAGTCTTCAAGGTCACATGCACATTCATTTTAGGTATAGAAAACTGTTAACATAGCAACATAAGATTTTCTTCTTTCTCTGACAAAAAAAGTGTAAATATTTTCCCTAACCCATTTCTATATACAGCTGCGGCCGCCTTTATCCTAATGCGGCCGCAGCGGCGCAACTCTGAGCCATGGGCAGATGCAGTATATATTTTTTTTTTACGGAATATGTTCCGGTATTTTAGCGCTCGTAATATTAGCATATTATTAGCGCTGTCTGCAATACTGCAATACCGTCTAAAAACTCAGGTGGGCGTTCGCGAGCTTTTGTCTTCAAAGTCTAATACTGTAGCAGTTCAACTTACGTCAGTACAGTCTGCGTGTGCGCGCACAGTAATTGTAAATTTGCATATTTATACATGCATGTACAGTGCTGTATGTCTCATTTGAACATTGTTGAAACGCATAGGCGTGTACTGTAACAGTATCACATTTCGGCGTATACAGCGCTCTCCCTTCGCTCGCCCCCGCACACACACACAGGCTAATGTACTGCACTGTAGGGTATTTCAACTTCTTATCTACAGTACACTTCTCCCACACCATTCCTTTGAATGGATGGCTTTCTGTCTTCAATCACATTCCTGTCATCACATTCCTGCGTGTATAACGTGAAGTGCAGTGCAGAGCCTGGTTTCATTTATTCTTCTGTGTTGATTATTAATGCTCATTGTGGGAAAAAAAGTTCAAGACTGACCAAAAAAAAATATTTTTTATTTTTTATCGTCATTTTTTTTTTTTCAACATGTGCCTGCCTAAACCATCTTGATATTACGATATTCAATCTGTGCTGTAGCTTTTGACTGCGACACTGTGTGTTTGACCGCACATGATTGATTTGTGTCATTTTTATGTATTTGGGGGTGTGGGGATCAAATTATTATGATGACCTGCCTGTTGAAACTATGACATGTCTTTGAACTACAGTACAGCTAATCCTTCATGCAGCTTTACCCCCCTACCCCCTGCAGACACACACAAGGCTCGCCCAAGGATTTCAACCTCTTATCGACACCTCTCGAAAACCATTCATTTTCATAAGCTTGTGTTTGTGCTTTTAATCGTCCCGAGCCTCACCTCTCTGCGCCTGCATGTAATCCTCTTTGGGAAGGGAGCTAGCTGATGATTACTGCGCATGCGCCTATAACTTCACCACTGCATGCTTGCGAAGTTCAAGAGTGACCAAAAAAAAACGATTTCAACCTCCTATCGACACCTCTCGAAAACCATACATTTTCATAAGCTTGTCTTTGTGTTTTTCAACCTCTCTCAGACCATTCGTTAATTTTCCTAATGTTTGCTTTCTCTTATGTTAATCTGATTATGTAACCAATTATTAAACAGGTAACCAATTATTAAAACTGTATGTCTTCTTGAAGAATCCCCCCCACACACATTCACAGTGAATTTAAAGTTCAAAGAAATAAAATCTTGATGTAATTAAATATGTATTTTATTTTATCAGGAAAGGAAATACAAATAATCATTGAGAGAGGGTTTTTTTGTGGGAATCATGACTGTAGATACACTATTGAAGTATGCAGAAGAGAAATAACAAAATAGTACAGCACAGTTGAAAATTGAGGGCCGGTGGATAATCATGAATAATGCACATTGATAATAATAAAAACAGTAATACAAATTTTTCGTCTTTATCTTCTTCCTCATTCTGTGTAGTTCATTGAGAGAGGGGAGGTTTTGTGTAAATCATGACTGCACGTTAGATACACTTTACTGTACACACAGTTCACAAAATTTACACATGATACCCCCCCCCCTCCCCCTGTCCATCATTTTTTCTCTGAAAAGACAAGAAAAGAAAAAATGAATGCAGTTATGTGCATACTGTATTATGGCATTGTTTACTGTATAGATACTTCATATTGGACTACAGTATGCACATAATACTGTCAAGCTAGTCTATACTGGAACTACTGTATACTGTAACTACTGTATACTGTAACTACTGTGAAATACTTTGTAACCAGATGGCTAGTGCTGCTCTCTCAGGAAATAAAAAAAATGTGTATAGTTAGGTGCATATTATGGCACTGTGTACTGTATAGCTACTCCATATTGTACTACAGTATGCAGATAATACTGTCAAACTAGTCTAAACTGGAACTACTGTGTACTGTAACTACTGTTAAATACTTTGTAAGCAGATGGCTAGTGCTGCTCTCTCAGGAAAGAAAAAATCTGTGCCATACTTACCTGTATTATACTGTACTTGGTGTGCCTGTACTTACCATACTACAGTACAGTACTATACCATACTACCTTCTTGATGCTTGCTCATTACGCTCGATCACAATGGGCAACACAGTCGCAATTTGGTCAATATATTTATTGCATCGTTCCACGGTGAGTACATCGTTCCAAAAACTCATTATGCCTTGCGCCAACTCATCCTTTTTGGAGGGTTTCACGACTTTTCAGATATGATCCTTCAGCTGATGCCAGACCATTTCGATAGGATTGAAGTCTGGCGATCTGTCATTGGAGGGGGAAAAAAAGGACAATTAGTTAAAGAGATACACAGTAAAAACAGTGGTAAAAAATGAGACACGGTTACCGCACTTACTCCGCTGGCGTCTTCACCCAGTTGATACCGCGCTCAAGAATATGCGCTGTTGACGCGGTGTGCTTCGGATCGTTGTCCTGGTAGAAACGGTGACCATCTGGGAACTCACGTGTGATGTATTCCACAATCTCAGGCACAATTTGCTCTTGGAAAAAAAGCTTTATTCATGATTCCTATAACAAGAAAAGAAAAGTGCTCAAAAAACTGCACACTAGTACAGTACAGTGCATAAGGCAAAAACATGTGACTTATTTTACCTTCAAAGATGACAATGCATCCTGGTCCACGCCTAGAGATGGCACCCCACAAATACATCTTCACTTGGTGTTATGGACGCGACTTCATTGATATGCGACCTTTTTTGTGGCATGCAAAGGTGGCAAATCTCTCCAGCGATACAGTAGACTCGTCAGTGAAGATGCAATCCTGGAAAATTTCTCCACTGTCGATCCATGCCTGGGCCTGGACCAATCTCTTGATCTTGTTAACATCCCTTATCATAGGGTACACTCTGTAATGACAAGGAATAATTTTATAGGTACAGTACAGTTTCTTAAACAACACTTTAACCTCCTGTACTGTCCAGTACTAACCTCACACGTCCATATTTCCATCCAATTCTGCATCTCATCTTCTTTATGCTGTTCTCGCATACAGTGAGATTGTGATTTTGCAGCAGAGTGTATTTGACTCTTAAAAAAATGGGAAAAATGTGTGGTGCTCTAAAAGAAACCTCAAAATGTATTTTGCAAAAAACTGTAACATTCAATGATTTCATATAATATCCTTGAGATGAAGACCCCTCAGTAATCAATAAGTGGAAAACAATCCAACATAAATCACTTCTCCATTGTACTCTGATTAGTGGGCTAGGACCCCCACAAGCACTGCAGTAAGGGGCCACACAATAATAAATGAAAGTGTCCCAACATGAAACATCAGAATGGAGTGTTTGCCAGTGATAAATAACTCACATTTGGAGTGGATGTTATCCTTGTAGATATCAGACTTTCTTCTTATCCAATGGGGGGTGTGCATCCGTTTTTTCTGATGGAAATAGACATGAAACAAAGAAAAAGCAGGCACTATTCCTTAAGGAAAAACAAAAAAATTAAATAAAGTCAAGGAGAGCGTTTGCCCTTAAAAAAAAAAATATTTAATGGAACCAGCAAGAAAAATACAGCTACATTACGGGGTACAGGAACCCCCACCAACACGTTTCGAGCGTGAGCTCTTAATCACGCTCACGCTGGAAACGCATTGGTGGGGGTTCCTGTACCCCGTAATGTAGCTGTATTTTTCTTGCTGGTTCCATTAAATATTTTTTTTTAAGGGCAAACGCTCTCCTTGACTTTATTTAATTTTTTTGTTTTTCCATGAGGAATAGTGCCTGCTTTTTCTTTGTTTCACGTCTATTTGACCCTTAAGGCACTCTTCTCATCATCCTCTTCACTTATTTTGTCGACCAGAAGAGTTGTCTCCCTACAGTGTAAAGAAAAACAACAATCCTGTAAGTTACAGTGCAGTAGGCCACAAGTACAGCACATAATTTACAGTAAACAATAATAGATAGATATACTGTATTATATAGTTATATAAATATACAGAAATAACTATAATATTAGATAGATCTATACTATATAGTTATATTAATATGCAGCAATATAAACAATAATAGATAGATATACTGTATTATATAGTAATATAAATAAACAGAAATAACTATAATATTAGATAGATCTATACTATATAGTTATATTAATATGCAGCAATATAAACAATAATAGATATTTATACTGTATTATATAGTAATATAAATAAACAGAAATAACTATAATATTAGATAAATCTATACTATATAGTTATATTAATATGCAGTAATATAAACAATAAAAGATATATACTGTATTATATAGTAATATAAATAAACAGAAATAACTATAATATTAGATAGATCTATACTATATAGTTATATTAATATGCAGCAATATAAACAATAATAGATAGATATACTATATTATATAGTTATATAAATATACAGAAATAACCATAATATTAGATAGATCTATACTATATAGTAATATTAATATGCAGCAATACTGTATAAACAATAATAGATAGATATACTGTATTATATATTTATATAAATATACTTACGCGTTAGTTACCGTTGGTGTCCTCATGAGTTGTTTGGTCTTACTGTGTGCATGATAGCACACGGTGGTTGTTGGTACAACGAGGCCAGATGCAGCTAACCAGCGTTGGATATCTGCAATTCGTTATCCGCTCGTGTACATCTCCTTAATTCTCATGCTGAGATCCTTTGAAATCTTTTTAACAGGCATTGCTGCGAGTAGAAAGAAATACAAGCACAAGAATGTGTATTCGATGTTTAGTCTGTGTATTCAATGTGCAGTGAATCCACAAAATGGATGGTGTATTTATACGTTAATGACTCACATTAGAGTACGCCCACTTTTAACACCTGTACCTCGTTGCCATGCATAAAAGGTTACACACTTTGCATAGCCACCACTCGATGATCTGTATCTGAACTTTCCCTTGTCCAGATAATGCATTGTGCCATCTGCTTCCATGGATCAACCCCGATTCTACGGACGCAGGAACCTACTCACTTCTGCCGTGCCTGTCATGCAGAAAAAGCGAAAGGCGGGAGCCATTTCCAAGCCAACGCCAAAGCGAAAGGCTAAGGCTAATAAAGAAAACCTTCTGCTGACCCCAAGGGCTAAGGGTTTTAATACACGTAAGCCTTATTATGTCAAGAAGAAATTCGGTGATGTACACTCAAAGCAAAACAAATGGCAGCAAACCCATCGAACCCACAGGCCACTTCCTCGATTACGCTTCAACGACTCTGCCACTGCTCTCCCGGAAACCCACAGCCCATCTTCTCCACTACTCTTCGACGACGCTGCCGCTGGTCTCCCGGAAATCCACAGGTCACTTTCTCCATTACGCTTAGACGACTCTGCCGCTTCTCTCCCGGAAATCCACAGGTCCCTTTCTCCATCCCTCTTTGACGACGCTGACGCTTCTCTCCCGGAAATCCACAGGTCACCTCCTCCATCCTTCTTCGACGACGCTGACGCTTCTCTCCAGGGAACCCCTATCTCATCCTCCATAGCACCCATCCACCCTGATGTCCACAGCTCCCCATGCACAAGTTCCAGCTCATTAGACCGCATGCTGAATGGGTTAAGTGTCGATATCCCCGGGAACTCTACTATGCTGGTAAAGATAGATCTTCTTTTAGAGACCATGCTAAATATGGATCAACGGATGGAGAAGATGGATCAACGGATGGAGATGATGGATCAATGGATGGAGAAGATAGAGACATAATTTGCTCGGAGTTCATGCCCCTGTATCTCCGACGCCGGAGCAGGAAGGTGGCATGGATGGGATGAATGGGACCTTCGACCTCCTTCCATCACCAAGTGTACCCCCTCCACCAGAAGAATATGTGTACATGTATGGCGTTGACGAGGATGACATGACAACCCCGTCAAGACCACGCCAGGAGACAACACGGCGACCAAGACAGGAGGAAAGCATCCTCCCAGACAACCTACCCTCGCCCCCCGCCACAATCACACCCGCTCTTAGAAGAACACCCACTCCCAGAATCCAACCTACACAGGCTTGCATCGATACGGTGCCCGACATCATCCTGCGCGAGCTGCCCAATCCACTCAGGGAGAAGTATAGGGTGATGAGTGCTGGTTTACCCCAGAAGTATGCCATGTTAATTTTCAAGCACCACATGTCCTACTTGGTGTACTGCGGGTGGGCCAACAATGTAAACTACGAAGGAAATCGCGAAAAAAGGGCATTTCCTGAAAATTTAAGAAGGACTATTGTGGAGGAATTGCGGCGCTATTTTTCAATTACAGATCCTGTAATGAAAATCGTGAGAGACGCCATTAATGGCATTTTGCGTCATACAAGGCATCGGCCCTGGAAGGACAATCTGGTGGGGATCGAATTTGCGTGCCAGTTCAATTGTTGTTTATTTTTTGACTTGTTGCTTGTTTTAACTTGTATTAATAAAGAATTTTTTTACTTACACAAGACCTGCACAACTCCAGTCCTTGAGGGCCACAAACAGGCCCGATTTTCAGGATAACTAGGCCTGTTTACGGCCCTCGAGGACTGGAGTTTTGCAGGCCTGACTTACTATACTGTATACCATCCTACTGTAAATGTTTTGACTTTCTGTACATAAATGTTTTTACTAGCAGTACACCATACACCTGTAAATGTTTTGAATTGCTGTACACTTTAAATGTTTTTAAATTGTATTTGTAAATAAATGTTTTACTTACTCCATAAATGTTTTTGTACTTACTCCACCAATAAAAGAAAATGTTGATTTGTTTTAAATTGTTTCATTGTCTCCTTTTATACTGTAACAACATACAGTGTTTCTAGAACATACAGTATAGTACTGTCCAGGCAAACTGTACAGTACTGTACTGTATACTGTAGGCATGCTCAGTACATCACAAGAGTATTAAAACAATACATGCTGTACGGGTATAGAATGCACATATGTACTGGAATACATGTAGAATAAATGCATACTTTTTATTTTTCGGGTTTATTATACAGTATATATATATAAAAAAAAGTATTGTATACGGTCTGAAAACAACAGCATACTGTTTCAGGTTTTCTATGCAGCTCTCAGTTACAGTATTCTATCCTAATTAATAACAACGGCCACTAAACTGTTGACTCCGGTACGTGTTTTTTTTTACACAAAGCGATATTTTCCATCGAAATCCCTCCATTTGCCGTTTTCCGTATGAGATGACAAAGTTTTCTTTGCTGAGGAAAAACAAAAGTACAAGTTTTACTGTAATGGTCAGTCAGTCCCCTAAAGAAGTTCCCACAGTCAGTCCCACCAATAATTTTCTCGGGGGGCGTCTCCTGTTCACATGCACATGCGCCTACTGTCGATGTGATGACACACATATGCGTTTCAAAAAGGTTCCAATGCGCATGCGCCTAGCTTTCCACCAATTGTTCAGTATCTACTGTAGAAGCTGCTCAGCCAATGATATTGCTTACAGGAGAATCGCTTGACTGTGCATTGATATTTCAAAAACAGAATAAAATACAGCAACATTACGCACCATAGACTTTGCCAATCAGCTGGCCACTGCCAGTCCCGTATTCTTGATTATACACGTAGTTGACAGGTGACAGCAGGACTACTACACCTGTAGTCAGCTGATGAGGCTGGAAATCGCTTTGGTACATGCAAGCTTGCTGGAATCTGTACGCGAAATCCGGCTCAGGCTGCAGGTATCCGGGCAGGGACAGAGAGCAAGGGTTGCCGGTCACCAGGTTTTCACTGACGGTCGGACCGTTATTGGAAGCCGGTGCTGGCGCTGGCGCATTGCTTGCCTGCGACTGACATTTCTTAGTTGGTTTTAACATGACCTTTCGCTTTTTGAAGTCTCCATGATCAAAGACACGGGAAAAATCTGGTGCTACACACCAATACCCTCCTTTAACACCGTGTGCGGGATCAATATGAAAAAAACACGATCGATACATAACTTTTTCCTTATTGCACGCTTCCACACATGAGCATCTGGTGAAAATTTGTAAAAGTCATAGTTTTCGATAAAATACTGACTAATGTGACCAACTGTTGCCATCGTATCATCTGTGGCATTAATTGCGGTCCATATTAAATAAGCGTACGTTATGTCGGGTTTTTGGAACACGGACCGCAGTGGCGCACTCATGTCGGGACTTGCAGGACAATAAAACAACACCAGACACTGCGCATGTATTTTTTAATATGAAAAGCCTAAATTGATACATTATTGTAACTTCTTCAGTACAAAGGTCAATTTACAATGGGCCACTGTGGTATTTTTTTTAAACACCTGCAAGTCGACACATTACTGAACCGCAAGCGCATTACAATTCATGAATATCTGCCACCTGGCGTATAAGCGAAGAATTGCAACCAATTAAATCCGAACCATTATCAATAAACACATCAATAAACACATCAACCGCGGGTGACGCCGGCATGAATGCAACATGAATGCGGAATGAACGAGGTGAAATACGTGGCATTCGGAAAAAATCCCCGAAAAAATTCGGAGATATCGGAGAATAAAAGGGGCCGCGGCTGTATATAAAAAAAAATTAGGATTGCACTTTTTATTAAATATTTTAATTTTTTTTTAAAAATGTTTACACTTTCATTCTACTTTCAATGTGTTGCAAAGTTTTCAGCTAATAAAAGATACAGTTCACATTTGGGAATGTGAGCATACAGTATCTTCATAATTTTTTGTGTTCAAATTTTAGTGCGACTGTAAGTAGTAGTGCTGTATAAACCTTCAGAAACTGTACATCGTACTGTGTGTATGAAGCTTCATACATATGATGCATAGTTTGAAATTAAGTTTTAAGCATTGAATCATGTTGAATACATGACTGCTGCAATTTAAATTAAAACAGAATTAGGTGTATTTTTATTTATTTATTTATAACTAGTGTTTGTAAATATCAATTAGTGTAATTTTTTTATAATAGCCATACTGGGAAAATAATAAATCGTTAACCTACAGTATGCAATAAAATATCCTTGCTGTGTCAAATAAATTTTTGGTTGCTACATTGCAAATTAATTCTGCAGTAATAATATTAAAGCAGCAGGCCAAGCTTCTGCTTTTTAATTTTTTCCCCTTTAATATTTGCATCAATACAATCCACACAATGATAAGTAATTAGTTAAGTTGCCGATCGATCTATTCTCCTGGGATCGATCAGTGAAGATTCGGCTTGGGGGTTCATTAAATAGCCGTCAGTGCAGCAGAAGAAGATCAAAGATGAAAAGTTATGTGGGGAAGATCATGTGACCAGGCAGTCAATAGATATAATTGGGGTACTGCTAGAGAGAGGGCAGGGCTCAAAAAAGGGGTGTGCCAGAGCCTGTTTCAGAAGAGAAAGGGGATGTGACTTTGTAAATGGTTGCTATAGAAACAAAAAATGCTTGTTGGTTTTATAATACATTAAAAATGTAATTCAGAGTTGTTTTTAAAATAAGAAAAAATGCTAAAAGTATTTTCTCATAGTACAGAACTGATTTATTTTAAAAAAAACACACATATAGGATATTGCTTGGTCTTCAGTTTTAACAGACCTTTTAGGGATTATGACAAATTTAACTTGGCGGACAATTTTGACATACTACTTTTCTTTCAGCATACAGAAACATATATTTTTAGTTCATAGTACATTCAGTGGCATAACGACACAGTAAGGAGCCCCCGGGCAAAACATTAAGTGAACTCTCTTGACTCGTAAGCAGTGACAGAGTGACATCCAACTTGCCTGCGGTCCAGGGGAGGAAAGGAGACAGAGCTGGTGCCCTCTCTCTAACACTTCTTCTCTCGGAACCCAGTCAGCTGTGAGAGAGAACGCACCAGCTCTGGCTCCTTTTGTCCCCTGAACTGCATCCAGGTTCATTTGAACCATTTATAGGTCCTCGTGATTAAGTGGAATTCTGCTCCGTCGCCGCTTACGAGTCGGAAGGAAGGGTCTTATTCCCTGTATGCTCCCCCCACCCCCCGAGCTGTGGTCCCTGGGACGTGCCCGGGCGGTAGTTACCTCCCTGAAACCTTAACATATGTATGTCTAATGCAGTCCATTTCTGTAAACCCCAAAAGCAAAATGATGCTGATGGCACAGATTGTACTTAGGTTCACTCAATCACAATTTAAAATGAGATTCAAAGGCACAAATAAAGTCGTTTGTGATGCATAGGACATCGGCCTCAAAGTAGACTTTTTAAAAATAATTTCAGTTATGTAAAGCAAACTTGAACAAATTCCAGAAATAGGGTAAAAGGATTGTAATGACAAGTAAAGAATTGGTGAATGACAATTACTTGTCCTTCCTCCTTCGACTTCTACCTCAGCTTTCTTAGGCTCATCATTTTCAATCACAAATTCCCAACAGGAATTCCCCAACTCACAGTAATGTTGAGGAAGAAGTAGCAAGCCACATTGCTCGAACAAATGTTCTGATTTTACCTTCTCATCTTACTTTTGTTCATCGTCTTGGTCTTTTAATGTCCCTTGGAATCCAGTCGAGTACAATCTTTGTCCAACGATGGTCATTTGTTCTTGCCATATTTCTGGTCCACTGTCATTTTAATTTATTCACCCTTGTGAAGATGTCACATACTTTGGTTTGCTCTCAAACTCATTCATTCTTTCTTCCTGTTTCTTTCGGTATTGCCCAGCATACATCTCTCCACTCTTATTAGAATTGTCTTAAGCTTCTGAATTATCTTCATATTATGGTCCAAGTTTCACATCCATATGTGAGCATAGGCAAAATGCCCTGATCAAACACTTTCCACTTGAAGCAAAAGAGTTGACACATTTGTTGAACTACACTGGTCTTGCTGAGATTCTTACTTCAAGTTCCCTGATTTGTGGCTGGTCTTCTGGACTTGTGGCAAAAACAACATCACCTGCAAATCATAGACGGCTCAAATATTCTCCATTGATTCTGATTGTTTTCAGTACCCAATTGAATGTTTGTAGCAATTCTTCCAGAATCACCATGAAAAACTTTGGTGACATGGTGCCATACACCCTTGATTGTATCTTCATGTAAACTAATATAATATCCATGTACGCTTCTTCAACACTGTCTTCTTAATGCATTTACAACTGCTGAGATGTAGACAGAATCAAATACTTTTTTGTCATCTACGAATCCCAAGATGAGCGATAAATCATATTCATTACTTAGGGAAATTACTTACAGTATTGTATGACTTGGATGTGGTCAATTGTGTTGTATCCACTGCAAAATCCCAATTATTCACTAGACTGAGCCAAGTCCAGGGTCTGTTGCAGCCGATTAGGGAGTATATTTGTAAAAAATCTTGTAAGTCATTGGAAGTAGACTGACTGGTCTGTAGTTCTTCAGGTCTTCTTTGACTCCTTTCTTGTAGATGAGGATAACTATGGCATTTCTCCATTGTTAATGTAATTTTCCATCTTATTTCAGTAGTAATTCTATTTCCCCAGTGCCTTCTTCATGTATTTTATTGCCTTTTACACTTTTTCTGGAAAGAAGCATGGTACATCATTGGGGATTTCTTCTCGCTCTTCCTCTGCTGGATTATGCCCTGTGTTATCTGTGTTCTCATAGAATGTAATGTAGACATCCTCAACTCTCTTTATGATAAGTGCAAAGTCTTTTATTGTTGATCCGTCATCTTGTTTGAGTTGCAGGATTTGCTTCTTCCTAATCATAAATTGCTGCCTCGTCGTCTTTAAGCTTTTGTCATCTTCGATAGTCTTTCACCACATCACAGTTTCATGTTCTTACATCTCCAGTTATACATGTGTGGACTTTCTTACACAGCTCTGTATATTCAATTCTTCATGTTTGCCCCAGATATTTTCTGATCCTGTTTTTTGTTAGAGCTTCTTCCAGTTTCTTCTGCACTTTCAACTACAATCTTCATAAGTTTTTAATAAGTAAGAATCTCCCCTCATGAAATCCCTCTCCTGGCTTCTGACCAAATCTCGCATCTCACACTCCATTCTTCTCCTCACTTTTAAAGCTTTACACTCTTCTGCCCCTCCTTACATCTCAGCCCTAATTTCTTGTTATGCACCATGCAGACTCTTGCGTTCTTCTCAAGGATGTCTTCTTTCTACCCCCTTTGTATCTAAAGTCCCCTCCCGCCTTAAACCTTTTTCACTGACTGCTCCACACCTCTGGAATGCCCTTCCCCTCAGTACCCGACTAGCACCCTCTCTATCCACCTTTAAGACCCACCTTAAGACCCACCTTAAGACACACTTGCTTAAAGAAGCATATGAATAGCACTGTGGATATTCTGAACACATGATACATAAAGCTTGGCCCCCTGCAGACGCACTTACCAGAACTCCCTCCTACTGTCTCTGTACATTCTCCCTACCTACCAATTAGACAGTAAGCTCCTCGGGGCAGGGACTCCTCTTCCTTAATGTTATTTTTATGTCTAAAGCACTTGTTCCCATGATCTGTTATTTATATTATCTGTTATTTATTTGATTATCACATGTATTACTACTGTGAAGCGCTATGTACATTAATGGCGCTATTTAAATAAAGACATACAATACAATGATAGTTCACACTCACAGTTTCTCAATGAAGGCAGATGCTCGTCCCATATGTGAATGTATACAAGAGGTGACCAAGAGGATCCAGGTAACAAAGAGACAGCACACCGCAGCTTGTATGAATAAACAAAGTGTATTAACAACACAGGGCAGCCCTGTGGGAAGGTTCCCGTTCAGCGGACCGAAACGTTGGATATATGTGCAAGTTTCTTTAATACAGTTTATAGCTGCTTATACCTTCTGAGTGCTGTTACCTTTGCTGGTAATGTATGCTTTATTATTTTTTGTGACATAAGCACCAGGTTATTATATCAATACAGGAGTGCCAGATATTCATGATTTGTGTATATGTATATATATATTGTGACAAATGCCCCTCTTTTGTAGCGCTGACGTCTGTCTGGGATCTTCCCGACACAGTCTTTTAAGATTAATTATACGAATAACCGGATCATACAAAGCCTTATGTTGTTTAACTAAGGCTTCTGCCAGCTTTATTTTCATCCCAGTAAGGGACTGCAGCTTTAACAGGTGTAGGCAGGAGGCGCTCAGATATTAACCTTCAGCGGTTTACTCATATCACTGTTATAATAATTCACACACTGTTAATCTGGGTTCAATCAACCTACCTCTCTTTATCAAGTGTCGCCTTATGGTGAGTTATATCCTGCTCTAAGCAGAGAACACAAACCAAAATGTTGCACTCGAAAAAGCCTCGGGCCACACCCTCACATATTATGATATATGGAGGGTATCGTGAGATTATTATTTATAAAGAAAGGGTACTCAGAGTTTGTATAAGAAAAGGTTTATCCTTTATTGTATTACAACAATATTCAGAAATATCAGAAATATCAGAACAAGCTTCTTATAAGCCAATGGCTAACAGTTACAGTATGTTACCAATCCATTCCTAACTATGCAGAGATTATAACTAGATATGCATTGTCAATACTCACAAACCAAAAGATATTATGTCAGGTCAGCCAGCCAGTCCCAGTCTCATCTGTGTGATGTCACACTTAAGTTCGGTTCTCTTTCTCTCTCTGATCTAACATGGAGTCGGGCCAACCTAATATAGAGTGTATTGTTTACTGCGTACGTGTGTCACGTGTCATGTGTCCATACTCTGTGGTTTGTGACGTATGATGTTTACGATCTTAGGACTTGTATTTAGTAACCTAGGATTTCATAAGTTACTGTTCAAACCACGGCGTGTTTACCGTTATAAGTTCCCCTTTTATGTCTTTGTAACCTGTCCTAATATCCTGCCACTTCTGAGCAAAACAAGCTATTATTTCTAAGACAAGAAAAACCAGGATTTTAACAATATACTCTAAGCTATAATAGGCCTTACTATGATACTACGTATATAAGTACCTGTGACCTGTATTCATTATGCGTTATATGCCAGAAAATACCTGTAATCCATAACACCCTCTCCTACACATAATTATCATATTTTTGCAAATGCAGGAAAAACTATCAAAGCAGAAAATATTCATTATGTGTACTATTGGAAGACAGTGTCACAGCTCTCTGATGTTGATGAGCTTGAACTCATAGGAGTATGTGACTGATCGCCAAAACACCCACAACTGCGCATATGTGCACAAGTTATTCCACGATGGGAAGGTATCAATTTGTAAAAATCACCCAATTGTAAAGCGGGTTGATGTTGGCTTTCATACACACTCAAGAGCGTAGTATTCCAACGGGCACCAAAACAATGTTGATGTTTATTACCTGAACATGCAAGCAAAGTGGTACAATTATATGACCCGTGGCTGACAATACTGATATGACCTTCTTCAATTGTATAAAAAGACATTTGAAATATTTGACGGTGAATGTCTCTACACTTGAAGTTGGGTTGATCACCAAGAGATAGCAAAGATTTCACTTGCCAAAAATTACATAACATTAGCAAGCTACGCGGTAGCAATGTCCCATTAGGTGTTAAAACAGAAAACGGTCCAGAGGAAGCAAGAGAGTCCTGATACATAAAGTCTCTCATCGTATCGTGAACTGCATGCACTTTGCGGGGTTTCCGATTTGGCAAAACCAGTTCATCTAAGTACATCCTCATGGAGGTCTGATAGGAACGTGGTAGACGCAAGATTTGTGAAGCATCTTTCTTTTCGTCTGTGTCCTTGCAACAAAGCATACTGCAGCAGGTTAGATTTGACCTGTGTGCTTAAAACAGTATATTAGTATCTAGGTAAAATATAAGAATATATGCTATAAAGCAAAATGTGATTAAGCTGAACGCCTCTTCATCTTCATCTTCGGAAGAAATGAGAAAATACGAAGCAAAATAACAAGGATTATTATCCCTAAAATAAAAAACAATATTGGTTTTAAATAACCTAGGATTCCAAACGCATTTCCTAGTCCACTAAAGATACTTTTACCAGTAGATTGTAGGCTAGTGCCTATCTTTGTCAAAAAATTACCTGTCATTGGCCAAAAAGTTTTCAATGACTCACCTAGTGTAGTTAACCACTGGGGAAAATCACCTGGGTGCAAATCAACACGTAATAATTCACTGTGAACTCTCTGTAAAAGGGTATGTACTATATCATGTGTGAATCCTATAGTAACTTTCATCTTCTTTAAATGTGCCAAATAGGCTGTCATGTGAGGAAGGATCAGTGTGATAGCTGGTACCTGGAAATGTACTCCAGATGTGAATTTCTGATGTAACAGAGGTGGAATAAGTGTAGTACCATAACACTGTATACTCCCATTAACCGTGACAAGTGATGCCTGAAAAGGAGGAATATCGCAATCCTTTTCTGTAGATAACACTATGTAACTCCCATTATCTAGGCTGTGAATTAATGTAAAAGGGGTTTGAATAGGCATTACAGTTATCGGGCAGTTGCTACCTTGCATTTGATCATTGCAAGGCATGTGCTGTATAATGTCATCACAAATCAAGTAACCTCTATCAACACATCTTATAGTGCTGATGAAAAATTTACGATCACATTTCACAGACATGTATTGAAATGGTTGCGCAACCTGCATCCTTGCGAAATAAGAACCTGTGTGTGTTATGTATCCAAAATTAAGCAGTTCCCAATTTGTTGTATACACATCTCCTGGAATAAATAATTCATAGTATATAAAAACCTCCCAAAATGAGTCATCAGGGTTATGAACCCGTCTGTGGTTTCTTTCTCGTATGTCATAAACTGTGGTTTGTGAAACATATGCCAGGATTTCAGATTCTTTCGGACTTAAATTGAGAGTCTGTGTGATTAAAGTGAGATTTAAAAGTGATATGTCAACCTTTTTACTTTGCAATGTTAACCTGATAGAAGTAATGTGATTAAGAATAACCAAAGCTTTAATTTCTTCAGATAACACTGTTATATCTGAAATTGTGTAGGAAGCAAATTTTATCATGTGATCTCTTAACACCAAAATACCTCTCCTTAATTCTTCATCATTTGAGTCAGAGATTTGACTTATAACAGAAACAGAATCACTCAGCAGGTGTCCTGTGGTTATAAGAATATCATCGTTAGTAAGCAATTTTCTTGCAGATGTTTTACTTGAAACTTTACATTCATTCATGAACTCTGTGTCATTTTCATAATACACTATGGCATTAATCGTTGCATTCGTACCCCACATTGCCTCTGAGTAGGGCATGTTAACAATATTACGCGTGGTGCACGTGTCATACTCACAGGGTTTATCATCTGGAGCTATTTGAACATTCATCAAATCGCTCATTGCCCTGATTACCGTGTCAACATTCATATGCAAACTATCATTGAGACATTTCTGGAACAGGGAGTAGACTTTGTAATTAGGTTTCATAATCACTATTCGCTCCACACACCAAAAACCTCGTAACCCAGAAAAATGTAAAAATCCTTGATCAATCATTTTCGGTTGCCAGTTAAAATAGCCTTGCGTGAGATTGTAATAAAAGGAACACGGTTTACAACCGTACTTGAATACTGTAGTGTCCTTATCACAGATTCCTTCATTAATCAATTTCTCCAATGTGATACCACACGCATTCTTGAAACCTTTACATGAATGGCTGTAGTATGTCGTATTGGTAAATGTAGCAAAGCGTGGTTGAGTGCAAGTGTCCCATGCTGTAGGTTCACGAAACAACATACCATCACCTTTTGTATTCCATTCTTTCGGAAGTGCTGCTGTCTTTAGTTGTCCAGTTTTAGCATCTTCCATCACATCTTGAAGTTTGTGTAACAGGTCCTCAGCGGTTATTGATGAGTTCCACCATCCTGAGTAAATACTGTCAGTACAAAAAACAGCAGATATATACGGTCTTACCCCCCCAGGTATTCTGTACTCTTCTTCTTCAGCACCTTCCCAGAATGCCACTCTTGGATCAGTCTGTCCATTGGGAACGAATCCGTTCTGAGTAATTTGACCTGTATTCAGATAGAAAATAGGGTATTGCTTATACCTTATATTGTCCATGGTCACACCAGGCCGAGGGCAATGATCAGCTTTCAGCTCCTTCGTTGGCCATTTACGTGTTCCTTGAAAGTCAATGAAATAACAATGTCCAAATTCAGCATGACAACGTTGTTCACGGTAGCTTTGCTGCTTCCAATGGTCATGAAGGGGTAAATCATATTTCAGGCTTGTAGATTGCAGCTGTTGCATCTGTGCATTCAGATGTTGTGTCACCAGCTTCCTTCCTTCTGGCGTAGTTATACCAGCTTCTTTAGCTAGCACAGTAGAATCAAACAGCACAACCTGTGAAATCCCCAAAGTCTTTCGTTTCTGGATGATAGGTTTAGGAAACGGCTTCCAATACACACCTTGAGGTATACCCACCGACTGTATGTCCACCGGTTTCAAATCGTAATGTAGTCCTCGTTTCACGATGCCGGAGTCTGGTGTGGTAATACCGTGTGCTGCTGTACGTTTCCAGTCGATGATCTCTCCTTCTTGCTGAGTCACAAAATGCCATTGTAACCTGAAAATAACGCTGGCTGATATTGCTAGAAAAGCAAAACAGATTGAGAGACATAAAATAGTCTTTAACAGTCTTTTTTTTGTGATCACCTTAGTCACTGTTTGATAGGCTTTCTGGTAAATGTTGCGTTGATCCGGTATGGCAGGTAACACATATATATGTCTTTGGTCACTGTCAGGGAAGTCAGCTTCAGCTTGTAGGACCTCACCTGCGTGATTATTTTCCACATCCTGTTGTCTTGCAATCTGTGCTTCGAGAGGCTGCAGCTCGATCGAAGTCTGTCGCAGATACGGTGTCTCCTCCATCTTGAACAGTGACATTACTGCAATGTGCTGTAGGCTTAAGATTATCGATACTCACTTTTCTTTCTTTTCCTTTTGTATCTTGGATGATAAAGGTTCTTTCATTTATCTTTTTAAGTATCGTGGTAGGTTTCTTCCACTTAGGCCGCAACGGCTTTACTTTAGCAACCCTCTCCTGGACCGAATGTCCAATCTGCGGCGTCCAAGCTGCAGGATTACGTGGTGTGTGGGCTGTATGGGAAAAAGAATCCCTCAATTCCTGTAAAATTAATATTTGTTCAAGTCTCCCTGGGACAGAAATAGAATCATTAGTAAACGGTGTATTCATAGGAGTACCATATAACAGTTCATGGGGTGTTTTACCAGTTACTGAGTTAGGAATATTATTTAGGCCAATTTGAACCGTAACTAAGAGTGGATACCACTGTGTAGGACGATTAGATAGCATTTTGGTTAAAAGTCGTTTTACCTCGTAATTTCTACGCTCAGCGATTCCAGTGCTTTCCGGATGCCACGGTGAGCTAAAGGCCCAATCAACACCTAATGTTGCGGCCCATTCCTTGGTTTCTGCTGCTGTGAAAGCAGGTCCACCATCGGAATGAAAGGCCTTGGGCTTAGCCACACTTACTAAGGTGTTGAGACAATTAAGCGTAGAGCTAGATGTCGTACTACGAACGGGGTATAACCACGTAAACCTTGTACAAGCATCAACACAAACCAAAACATGTTTGTAGGAATGTGATGCTGGCAAAGGTCCAATATGGTCCAAATATATTAAATCAAACGGTTTGTTCGGTATTGCATTAATAATAAATGGTGGGGTCTGATGATTAGGAGCGTTCACCAACCGACATGGTTTACAGTTGCTTAGAACTGTCTTAACTGTTTTCCTCATGTTCGGCCACCAGTATTTATGTTTCAGTGTCAACAAAACATTTTCTCTCCCTAGGTGAGGGTGTCCCACACTGTCGTGTGCTTGCGTAGCGATCTGCATCCTGCTTGCTACAGGGGGAACAATGAATTCATTAGCATCAATTACAACCATGCAATTATTGTTGACTTGTTTAAATGAGTATTTCTTAGGATACCCAGGTGGATTAGGCCTGGTGGTATCCAGACAAGCATACAACTCTGCATCGAGACTGGCTGACTTTGACTGTGCCCTTGTTAACACTTTGTTAACGGCAAATTTCTGACTTACAGTTTGCGCGAGACTATCTGCAAACTGGTTACCCATAGTATGAACCGATGAACCAAGCGTTCTGTGCGCTGGCTCGTGTACAATTTCAATATCAGGCTTTTGATCAAGATAGGCCGCAATGGCCTTCCACTTAGCTATATGCGTTAGTGGTTTCCTTTTGGCATTCAAAAATCCATTTGATCTCCAAATTGGTAGGTCCTGCAGTGCTGAACGTGCTAAATAAGCGGAATCTGTAACTATAAGTACATGTCCCTTAACTGTAAGCGCTTCTTTCATAGCAAAAGCTAATGCATGAATCTCTGCAAACTGTGCAGAGTGGTCTCCTACAGGTAATTGCCAACTATGCAACAAATTCATATGTGCATCATATTTTGCAATTCCTGAACCTGCAGATTTATTCACTCCTTCTTTGCTGGAGTCTACAGCTGAACCATCTGTGTAGAAAATGCATGTGTAAAAATCATTTGGGTGTGTTTGATTTTCCCATGTTACCCCTTCAAAGGGGGATGGGAGGTCGTCTAATGTAGTTAAAGTTTTATCATGCACAAAATGTATTTGGGGATCTTCTATAATGGTATACCATTTTAACCAGCGACTTCTTAACGCCTTCCTATCCGGAATGGTCTGTTTCTGCAATGTTGCTAGTGAAGCTACTGAAGTGTATATATAGATATCCTGTCCCTGTGCCAAATCACGTGATTTTAGCACTGTGAGTGTAACCGCTGATAATAGTTTTTCAAGCGACAAATATCTCTTCTCTGTGTTTGTAAATACATAAGATAATAATGTAATTGGTACTGTTTCCATAGCATTGTAAATTCTAATGTATGCAGCTAGAGGTGAAATGTTGACATAAGCTGACAATGGTTTTGTCGGGTCGCGCTGCGCTAAGTAGGAAGCATCATTAACTGCTGCTAATAACTTTCGCAATGCCTCATCCTCAACTGTTAACCATTTAAAAGGTGTTTTCGGTCTAGTCTGCTCTGACTTAATCTCGCGTGATGTTGCGTGATGTAATGGTTCAATCAGTACATTAAAATCTGGGATAAACGTCATTGAAAAATTCAGTAACCCAATAATGCTTCTTAACTGTTTTAGTGATTTAGGAACACTGATGTTGGAAACTTTTTCTCTGTAATTAGTAGAGAGGCCTCTGCCATTTTCAGCTATTTCAAAGCCTAAAAATGTCACAGTTTCTCTTGCAAGCTGAGATTTCTTTAGGGAAACAAGGTAACCTGCTTCTGTCAATGTAATTAACACTTCTGTCATAGCTTTAAAATGCTCTTCTTCTGTGTCATGTGATAAATAAACGTCATCAACATAAATTTCTGTATTGGCAAACTTAGACAATAGTGAGACTACGTCTGCAGTGAATAAAGCTGGACTATTTACAAAACCTTGTGGTAAACGTGTAAAAACCAATTGTTTACCTTGCCAGGTAAATGCGGTTAGCCAATAACTCTCAGGCGTGATTGGGTGGCTAAAATACCCATTGCTTAAGTCATACGTAGTTTTAAAGCGTTTACGCTGTAATCCGCTTAAGATTGAAGGTGAATGTGTGTTCTGTGCTGCCACTGAAGGTGTGACTCTGTTCACTTCCCTATAATCTAACACCATTCGCCATGAACCATCTTTTTTAGGCACTGGATATACTGCAGTATTCATTTGGCTATACTGTTCAAGCAGTACTCCTTGTTTAAGTAAATCATTGATTACAATTTGTATGCTTGGTAAGGCGGCATGATTAATTTTATATTGTGCCTGTTTCTTTGGAAGTGTAGAACATGTATTAATATTGTGTACGATTTGTTTTCTAAATCCGACCTGATTTTCCCACTGTTGAAAAATATATTTGTGTGTCGTTAACCAATTATACAATTTTGTTTTATCATTAAAAGCACTTTCATTGCATTGATCTGTGATAATTTTTTCCAAGTCAAATTTCACAGTCAATTCCGTATGCTTGCGGTTTTCTGTAACTTCCTCTTTTATTGTAAAGAAGGAAGCCACATCTTTGTATGCTATAAGAAAGTCACAACCTAATCTGTCATGTTCAACTAATTCAATAGAAACTCGCCTGTCATTAATTTTTAAGTCTAAATAATATGAAGGATAAGTGCCATTTCCCTCAATTGTTTGTATCGTGATGTCGTGTACATAATTTTCATCTATTAAAATATCAGTTCTTACAAGGGATATGTCGGCTTGTGTGTCTAATAGGCCAGTGTAATCTTTTCCCTTGTAGTGAATGTTTAACGTTAAGTTTGTCATTCCTCAAAGAGGAAGTCTGTAGGAAGGTGAGTTATCTTCCCAACAAATTTCTCTGTGCTCGCCGGTGTCGTCGCTGCTGCAGCCTGTTTAACCTCACGTTGGCTGTTCGTTAATCCTGAAGTCTGCGTAGCAAAACCTGTACGCTTGTCACGAAATTTAATTTCGCTAGCCTTGCCTTGCCCATATCTGTCAGGAGTTTTAATGTATTGTCTCAGATTATATCTGGACACTGCACCCTCACTACGAGCTTGCTGTTCAAAGCGTGTATTTTGTTGTGTAGTTTGTGGTGTAGGAGTGTTTTGTCTCTGTGTAGGAGTCTGAAAACTTCTATTATCTCTTTGAAAATTACCTCTTCTGTCCCACTGCTCGTCTCTAGGATAAACTGGAGTCTGATACTGGGTGAACGGAGGTCTCCACTTTCTCTCTTGGACAAGAAAATTTCCCCTCTTTTCTGCGTTCGATCTCTCAGGTTTTCTGTCACTGGCTTGTGGCTTAGTTAATCCAATCGGATCACCAGTGAGGGATCTGCCGACAAGAGTGTAAGTATTTTTCAGAATCTCAGGAACCATAATTGGTTTTTGTTCCACTGGTACACCTTGAATTTGTCTTTCAAGGTCTAACAGCAAACCCTGTCCCTTAATCAAAGCCTTCAGACAACCCCACACAATCTCATGGTTGCCTTGTGTAAAGCGTAACCCTAGAATATAAGCTGCTACAATCCCACTAGTCTTATTAACTTGTCCTAGCGTATCTGCCAGTGATGAGATCGTAACTTTTCCATGGGTTTTCTCATACACATTGCTGATGACTGAATCCCAGTCTCGTGCTTCAGCTAATGTGATTGACAAACCCGCTGGTAGCAGGGAATTTACCAAAGCAAGTTTCTGATTTGCGGTCGGTGTAGGATATACCCCATCTAAACAATGCGTTCTCTCATTAAGCCACAATGCAATGTCTTTTGGATTAGTCGGCAACTTTCCAATAGTAGCCTTAATGTTCGCCATGGGAATACAAACTTGTACCCGAGCTGGTACATCAATTAACGCTGGAGCAGCTCCTCTAATTGCGAAGAGGGCATTAACAATTTCTCTTAACAGCGTGATTTCTGCAGTTGCATTTGCGCGCTCTGTCAGAATGTCGCGTGCTGCTGGTGTTAACTCAGGTAATGTAACTGGTGTAAATAAGTGTGTGCGATTCTCCCCATATTTCGCACCAGAATTAATAGGACCATGTCTGTCCACGCCTGTAGCAATCACAGGCTGTTGTCCCAAAATGACAGTCGCTGCATTATGTGTCAAATTAATGATCGTGTGTATTAACGGATCATATGCCTGTTGTACGTACTGATATGTGTTTGGATCAGTTGTGGTGTCTATTGTTAGATAGCAGTATCTTGCCCCAGGTCCCCACGGGCCAAATTGAATTTCAAATGCCAGAGTTTCACCGTCAATCAGATTTCTCTGATACTGATTCCTCATTAAAACATTCAGATCTGCAACTCGTGCAAAATCTGTAACAGCCATGATATACTATATATATATATAATGAAAATTGTACCTTCTCTTTTATAAAGAGGAAATAGCATACACGTGTACTTTCAAGATTAAATGGGTAACGTCAGATTTATTATACAACTCATGAGTAATTAACCACGTTGGGCGCCATAATCTGGGTTCAATCAACCTACCTCTCTTTATCAAGTGTCGCCTTATGGTGAGTTATATCCTGCTCTAAGCAGAGAACACAAACCAAAATGTTGCACTCGAAAAAGCCTCGGGCCACACCCTCACATATTATGATATATGGAGGGTATCGTGAGATTATTATTTATAAAGAAAGGGTACTCAGAGTTTGTATAAGAAAAGGTTTATCCTTTATTGTATTACAACAATATTCAGAAATATCAGAAATATCAGAACAAGCTTCTTATAAGCCAATGGCTAACAGTTACAGTATGTTACCAATCCATTCCTAACTATGCAGAGATTATAACTAGATATGCATTGTCAATACTCACAAACCAAAAGATATTATGTCAGGTCAGCCAGCCAGTCCCAGTCTCATCTGTGTGATGTCACACTTAAGTTCGGTTCTCTTTCTCTCTCTGATCTAACATGGAGTCGGGCCAACCTAATATAGAGTGTATTGTTTACTGCGTACGTGTGTCACGTGTCATGTGTCCATACTCTGTGGTTTGTGACGTATGATGTTTACGATCTTAGGACTTGTATTTAGTAACCTAGGATTTCATAAGTTACTGTTCAAACCACGGCGTGTTTACCGTTATAAGTTCCCCTTTTATGTCTTTGTAACCTGTCCTAATATCCTGCCACTTCTGAGCAAAACAAGCTATTATTTCTAAGACAAGAAAAACCAGGATTTTAACAATATACTCTAAGCTATAATAGGCCTTACTATGATACTACGTATATAAGTACCTGTGACCTGTATTCATTATGCGTTATATGCCAGAAAATACCTGTAATCCATAACACTGTCATTTTGAGAAACAAAAATAAATCATATAAAGAAATCCTATCCCATTCAGGGATCTAACTACACAGCAGAATAAGCCTATCTAAGTGCTGCTGGGCCAACTAACCTGGTTCCCCAGCTTAAAACAATGCCCTCTCATTTAGGGTCACTAGATACAGCATATAGTCTTTTAGATACAGCAATAAACGTTTGTTTGTCTTATCTGTTCGTGGTGGGAACTCGGTCCCAAGTGTCCAGGCAAATCCTCTGGTACTGCAATACTTGAAGGGGGCGTCCTCCCCGAACTGGATGCAGGGGAGCAGCGAAACCCCCAGCCTCCAGGCTCTAAGAAGTGAGACTGAAAAGCAACCCTCTCTGCTCTAAATACCTGTTCTAGTGATTAGGAGAGCAGGTGAGGGAGAACTAGACACATTGTAAACTGTGGTTTGGATATTCCATCCACCAGCCTGAGTTAATGGAAGCTGTGGAACGGATTATTTTGCACTAATCCTGCACTTTCTGACCTAAAACTGGGCAGAAAGCTGCCTGATATCTTTGGACTATGTCACAATATATATATATACTAGCTTATGTAGCCCTGGTAAGAAATGGGGCTATATGTCTTTCCTCCTACTGGTATAAGCCCTGTTAAGGGCAGGCTGCCAGTAGTTATCATGGGTTTCCCCCACTTCAAGCGCTGTTCTGAGTGGTGGAGGTGGGCCATCTGACTCTGTGTCTAAGGCAAGAGACACAGGGGAGGGGCCTGCCAAAGTCATAAAGGGCAGTGCACAGCCTATTTAGTGTGTTCATGTACTTTGTGCAGTAGTGTTGGAGTGTCTGACTGGACAGTCAGAGTGTGTGAGCTAGCTAGGTTCCTGAGGAGTAGGGCCTTGTGAGCTATAGGTGGACCAGTGCCTCTCACCCTGCCTAGGGGGTGAGGGAAGAGCTAGCCCCACCCTGACTGCCCGTGACTTGGGGTGGAGGCAGGGAACAAAGAGCCCCAGAGACCATCCTGAGGGTGTGCAGTCTGGTGAGAGAGAAGACCCTGTACATTGAAGGCAACTGTGTTGCTGTTGTCTCGGCTACGCTGCTGTGTGCTGTGAATAAAGAGCTGGTGCTTCTTCTTAAGTAAGAGACTGTGTGAGACTGAAATCTCTCGCACCTGAGTGGGGCTCTCTGGAAGGATTTCACCCAACTCTGCTCGGGCTTACCAGAGATGGGGGCGTTGCACCACTGAGTAAAGATGGAGGCATCCACCCCAGTAACCTGGTCCTGTTATCCCCCATACCATCACGGGAGACTCAGGCCCTCCTGCTGCCAGCAGGTATGCACCACCCAGACACACGTAGCCAGACCCTAGTACAGAGGGGGAGGGGGCCCAATCTGCGATTGGCCCCGGGAAGAGGGGCTACATTGGAGGCGCTGCTGAGATATAGAAACAGGCCAGGTTTTCAGCGAAGCAGAGCTGGAAGCGCTAAGTGCACCTTCCATGCAAGTACTGTAGAAAGTAGGGCGCAATTGCATATCAGGGGTAGTCAGGGGAGCGTGGACTCTCGCACAGTACGCCCTGGGTGCCCTAAGTGGGTGTTGTAAATTGGGTGCATGGCTATCGCTGTTCTAGTCCCTTGAGGCAGATAGTGTGAGGCAACTGGGGGGGTTAGCCTGTTAACTAGTCCAGGGACCATGGCCCAGGGCCCGCACTATGAGTGGCCAACAGTAGGAGACGCCCAGGACTGAGGAGATGCCCAGTACCCTAGCCAGCACCTAGAAAATGCACCACAGAGTACTTGAGGGAACTGTCAGCGAGTGCGGTGTACAAGAAAGAGTTCTGCCTAGCCTGGGGTATGCCATATGTCACATTTCTGGGTTAAAGCATGCAGAGAGCATTCAGAGAGTATTCAGAGAACAGTCAGTGTCTAGGAACATGTTGCACGGTAGACATTGAGAGTAGCGCTATTGTGGTCTCAGAGGGCCGAAGATACATGTGCTCTGCGGGGCAAGGAGGAGGTGAAAATGGCGACAGCAGCGTCATTCGCGGCAAAGCAGGTTGCAGCCGATCCAAAATGGTGACTCCCGCCAAGCCTAGATCACGCACGTGCTGGGTGCAAGCAGGCTGCAAGAGAATTGTGGCGAGAGATTTGCAGGGGTTTGGCACCAAACCCAGATCCTCAGCAGACAGAGCGGAGCGGGCGAAAGCCGTAAGCATGCTCATCTTTGCAGTGACTGGCCGACAGACAAAGCCACGTCACGCAGAGCGAGAGAGTGCCCCTCCTCTTGTTTCCACCAGAGGGAGGGGGCACGACAAGAGCCAATCAGAGTTGTCCTCTCCAGAGAAAGGAGGGAGAGGAAGTGAAAGCGAGGAACTTCACTTCAGCCTGACTATTGAAGAGAGAGGAGCTAAGAGTGAGCTGAACTATTCAACCCCTGCGCAAAAGATGGCTGATTTGAGCGTGACCCCATTTCAGTTTCCAGGAGGCTTCCTGGTTGTGGGGGTTGATGGCCGAGAGTATCTCCGGTGACTGTGCGTACACTGCAGGACACCCGGACCGGCCCCGAGCACGAGGGTGCGAAGCCCTCAATGTGGCACGTTCTACTTGTGGCCTGTCGAGCCATGGCCTATGCTAAAGACACCGTGAAGTGCCTCTCCGGGAACCCTAAGGGAGGTAAATGGTGACGGAGGAGAAGGCTGTCCTGATTCCCTGTATCACCGCTGAGGTGGGAACCGAGGCCCAGCCAATCAGAGATGTACCCGAGAGGAGCGCGACCGCAGTGGAGGTACCGGAGCGGGCCCGTTTCGTATCACTACCCACTGGCGGTGCGGCAAGAGATCCAGGTGATTCCCAAGCTGAGGAACCGTTAAAGTCGTCTTCGGAGGAAGGAGATGGCCTATCATCGGTGGCGATGCGCCTACCGGCGAACCACCCCAGCTGTAACAAAGATGGCGGTCCACTTACCGGAGAGAAGGAGCAGACGAGTCCAGAGACCCCCCGACGGCGAGCGCTGGTGCGGCCTGAGCCGCGTAGAAGTCCCCCGGCCGGGTCGACTCCCAGTGCGGCGGAGATGGGAACCGAGACGGCTCTGGAGGAACCAACGATCACCAGCCAGCAGCGGAGTGGTAAGGAGACACCCCCACCCCCTTACTCCCGCCAGGCGAATACGGAACCTGCAGAGGGAGAGAGAGAAAGGCTTGCGGCCTACCTGGCTGTCCGCGAGTTGGATGGTCCACCACCGCCCCTTCCGGTCCTCGACGCACTTCCGGTGCGAGGCCACGGAGTGGATAGAGATTCCGCGGCAACCAGTGATGACGTCACTTCCGTGTCCCCCTGGCGCCGAGGCCCGGAAGTTTTATTTTCAAAAAGAGGAGCGGCCATGGCAGCCACGCTTGCGACACTCAAGGCCCAAGTCGCCACAAGAGGAGCACGAGGCACGGCGGACCGGGCAAGTCGTAAGATGCCCACTGGTCGTGGCATTGCCTGACTCATAGACATTGTAACAGACATTGCTGATCCCCTTGTCACCGTCCCTAGCGCCATTGCCCCGGCCACTGCCCCTGCCCTGTCACGTGTCCTGTCACCGGGCCCTAGTGAAGATAAGTTGGACAAGAATCCCAAGTATTCTAAGGATTGGAGGGAATGGGAACTCAGTGATAAAGGGTCTGATGGGGAGATACCATATTCAAGTGTGATACGTGTGTCTAACCCTGTTGCATTTTCTCCTACACCTACAGGTAGGGCCCAAGGGTCCCATACTACTGCAGAAGCGGGTCCCGTGGGTCAGGTAGTGCATAAATGAACCCCACGATTTACACCAATGTGATACGAGGTAGGCGCAAAGGCTCGCACTCTACTGAGGCCGCGACGTCAGGTGTGTCCTCCCAAACAGAATCTGAGACAGGTACAAGTGTAGTATCAGGATACGAGCATCAAGACAAGTGGTGGGCACCGTTGTTTACAGGGTACCACAAGGGTATGGGCCGTACCCGGGTCTTACTCATTAAAAACAGTATAGTTGACCATTGGTGGGCTGTAGGCACCTTTTCTCCCCAGGAGGTTGCTAATGAACTGGATAACTTCAACAGGGAGATTGAGCAAAAGCTAGTAATTCCCAAGGGCCCCACCATGCTTTATGATGATGTTGCCCCAGAGGAGCCTCAGTTTTGGATACTGCCAAGCAAGGCAGGAGACCGAAAGCTGACCAAACTAAGCCGAGCAGACAGGGCCATAGTGGCCAGGTATAGACAATCCCATGGCTATGAGTTCCCCTATGTACCTGAGCCCATTATGCAAGAAATAGAGGAGCAGAGAGATACCTGGCTCCGGGAGGCTGTTATGGAATACCTTCGGACTAAGTTCGGTAGGGCGGTCTATCATAATGAAGATAAAGTATGCAACGTCATACGAGCATGGAGTACTGGGAGGAGTATTTACATAAATAGTGTGGTATATAGGCCGGAGTATGGGTCGGTACAGCCCTATTATGTTAAAGTTACAGACCACAATGGGCGGGAAGTTAGAAAGCCTGACCCGCGCCATTACTACTAGTTAGGTTCTCCATGTTGGGAGGTACCTCAGTATTATTCGCCATCCGGGTGGGACGGTCTGATGTTATGCACTAATCAATTGTGTTGTATTTCCAGATTGTTCACCTGCAGGATGGTGCTGCTAAATTTAGGTCCAAGTGGGGACCACTGGATTCCACCTGAGGGAGAGTGTAGCCCTAGTAAGAAATGGGGCTATATGTCTTTCCTCCTACTGGTATAAGCCCTGTTAAGGGCAGGCTGCCAGTAGTTATCATGGGTTTCCCCCACTTCAAGCGCTGTTCTGAGTGGTGGAGGTGGGCCACCTGACTCTGTGTCTAAGGCAAGAGACACAGGGGAGTGGCCTGCCAAAGTCATAAAGGGCAGTGTACAGCCTATTTAGTGTGTTCCTGTACTGTGTGCAGTAGTGTTGGAGTGTCTGACTGGACAGTCAGAGTGTGTGAGCTAGCTAGGTTCTTAAGTAGTGCCTTGTGAGCTATAGGTGGACCAGTGCCTCTCACCCTGCCTAGGGGGTGAGGGAAGAGCTAGCCCCACCCTGAGTGCCCGTGACTTGGGGTGGAGGCAGGGAACAAAGAGCCCCAGAGACCATCCTGAGGGTGTGCAGTCTGGTGAGAGAGAAGACCCTGTACATTGAAGGCAACTGTGTTGCTGTTGTCGCTGCTACGCTGCTGTGTGCTGTGAATAAAGAGCTGCTGCTACTTCTTAAGTAAGAGACTGTGTGAGACTGAAATCTCTCGCCCCTGAGTGGGGCTCTCTGGAAGGATTTCACCCTACTCTGTTAGGGCTTACCAGAGATGGAGGCGTTGAACCACTGAGTAAAGACGGAGGCATCCACCCCAGTAACCTGGTCTTGTTATCCCCAATACCATCGCGGGAGACTCAGGCCCTCCTGTTGCCAGCAGGTATGCACCACCCAGACATACGTAGCCAGACCCTAGTACAGAGGGTCTGCGATTGGCCCCGGGAAGAAGGGCTACACTTATATACCCGGCGTTGCCCGGGATTTCATGTCTACGTGTACTGACCCAGTCATGACGCAGGATGGAGCTGCCAGGACTTCAAACATGCACGGGTAAGTAATGAGGGTGTTGCTGCTCCTCCTGTTCGCGTGGGGTCCCCCCCCTCCTGCCCCCGGTGCCCGTGGCTGGCTGCCCGCGTGGGGCGGGAGGTGGTAGCGGGGGTGTTCTTCTTGAAATGTGCAAACACATGCAATAAGCCTGTATCACATATACATTTGCTGATTTTTGCAAACATTTCTTAAACGAGTAGGAAAACTGATTAAAGGAAATCATAAAAGACTATTGCATGCACCAAAACACAAAACAATAAGATTGGCCAAAAAGACTGTTAAATTCAACATTGTTTTAGTACAGATGCTTACAATCTTAAATTATTACCTCCCGTATCAAGATTATACGCACATTAGTCACCTGTGAGTTTTTTGGTTGAATTTTCTTTAACTGTCACCATTGGGCCTTTTCATGTATGAAAATCAAAAGGTCCAAACAATTAACGAAGCTGCAGACCATATAAAATAAAAGATCATGAACAATCAGAAACCAGAATTGATTTGTTTCTGTAATTATTTTATCTGAAATGTTTGTAGTACAGATGTAGCAAGACTTGCTGCCTCCGTGGCCGTGAAAGGTGTGCGAGGGCCGGAGCGCGGCCGGGCTGGGGCTCGATCACAGCCAAGAAAGAAGTCAGCAGACTGGGAGGATTAGCTCAGCGGGAGTCCCTATAAACGTAATAGTTTATTAAGTGATCTCTTCCTCCCTCCCTCCCCCCCCTCAGGAGGGGTGGAGGTGCATTTGCTGCTGTGACAAGCATGGGAAGTATATATATGAGTTATTTTTTTAGATTTTTTTTCACTATATTTATATGGCGGTTCTGGGATTGAACTGCACTGTAGCTCATACATAGCACATACAGAACAGAGTTTCTTAAATGTTAACCCTTCAGCTACCATATGTATGCCACACACCCCATGCTGTGTGCTGCAGTGTTTTGTTTTCTCTTCTCTCTATGCAATGGAAGAAATACAGAACAGTATAATATTGGTATTGTAGGTCCTACTAAAATGGGTTTATTGTGATGTGCTTGAAGGCTTAAAATATTTTGACCAAAGTATTGAACTAACTGACCCATATTTATGAAGAAAGAATATAGATAAAATACATAGTAATGTACTAAATAATTTGTTGTATTAAATGTACTGTAGCATTGGGGCTCTTTTGTCTTTTTTTGCCTTGGTACAAGGGATGAGTAAATACCTTCCAGGTGAGACTGCTGCAGGTTTAAGACTGTTTTCTTTACTTTTGCTTATGCTAAAGGAAGCTATTTCAGTTGTGAGCCATTCTGGCTGGATAAAAGCAAAACCTAGCTTCTGCATTCCCGAGTCCTGCTTTTCTGTATTCCCCAGTACAGTTTGTGTCAGAGGTGAATTTCAGAAACCCACTGCTACAATAGGTCAGTAAGAAACAACACGAAGCAATTTATTCAAAGACTCATGTCCCTGCAGGAACGGTAGCAAGCTGAGTACCTAACACAGCAAGAGCATCAGGCCTAGCTATAGTACAAAGAGAATAGCAAAAACCGAATTGCCACCCAGCAGCTAATGCAACAAATGGCTGCACTACTCACAAGAAAGATGAATGATCCCCCTCTCATAGTCTACTGCAGATTCAGGAGCCAATCTATAAAGGGCTTACACTGTCCAAAATAATGCAAGGTGGCAATAATGAAGCCCTCCTGATCACGTATGAGTGAGTAGCCATAGTGGCCTCAGGACCAGTGGGCAAGAAGGCTGACCCTTTGTCTGATTGGTGAGGTGCAAGCAATATCAAGTACCCTGGATTATGCGGAGGTTAAGGCAACTATCCTGAACCAGAAAAAGGAAGAAAGGCATCTGTAGCAGCAACAGAAAACCGACATATGATATGTATATATACCCAAGGTCAGAATGATGGCTTTATTGGTGCAGACAAATAGGATAGGCAATAACCATGTCCTCCCTGTCACGCCGCAAGGGCGCTTCGTCAAGGAGTAGGGAGTATGGAGTAGGGAGTAACCCAATGGATATACCATAGATTTAAGCATGGTGGATAAGATCAACTGTGGGTAATTCATTTCCAATGTATCTATTGATTTGAAAAAAGATCTTCAATATTGGAAGGCATAATCTACAACTTAATTAATTACATCCTATTGATGTGTGATGTAGTAAAGACAAACAGTGAAAACTACAATTAAAAAAGATGCCTTTCAAGAGACATAAATGCCTAAGAACTTAGTTATAGAAACTGTATGCCCAATTGAAGAATCCATTCAGCTTATGGCATGTAAACAAATAGTATCCTGTTCAACCGACATAGGAACAATGTATCATATTGTGAGGTTTCACAGTATAGACGGCATCCATAGCATAAATTGAAACTATTAAGATGTGGATAGTATCTATCTTTACTATATCGTTATTATAGTCCTCACTCCATGTCTCTAAATGACCAAGCTCCAATGTCAAACGGATATTACACTCTTAAATTAACTGTTGCTGCATGGAAAAATATTAAAAACTGCAATGCAGCTAATGCAACAAAGAAACCTCTGGAGATGGCATCTAGATATATTTCCAAATGGTAGATGAATTGTGGTTTCTTCCTAACATTTTATGGAAAGCTTCTTCTGCTGGCGCATTTTTGTAAACTGCATCTTAAACAACTCTTTACAATTTCCTCTTAAGTGAAAGACTAAGGCATATTTTAAGTACCAGCAGTGCTCACCGAATTCAATTGATTGCAGGAGCTGTATACTTACCTCAAAAAGCACAAGAAAAGGTTTAATGTGGTATTTCTTCGGCAATTTAACAGAAAATTCACTAATTGTGAGATAATAAATATAATAAGCTCATTTTGCTCATTATCTAGCATTAGAGCGATATCCCTTTTAATAGTATTTGTGGGCCAATTAAAAAAGCGAGTAACTTGATATATCTATTTAGCCCGTTTAAGTCTAATTAGGCATTGCTTTTATCCAGGTATCTAGATTATCTCTATTTGCTACATGCTAAACAGACATATTGTGGTATATATCATTCTGTATCTCGGTTGAGCATAACTACAGTAGTTGTAGTATTTAGTATGCGTACAGGCAAGGTAAAGGAGTGATTTATAAATATGTATTTGTGCAATTATTGCCTTCTTAGCTTGTATACAGTCTAAGCGTAAATAGCAAGCTACATGGTAACTTGATTTAATATGGTGAAGCCTATTTCTAGATGACCTTCATCGAGTTGCAGCAGTTTATTTAATTAAATTAAGTAACACAGAAAGAGAGTGAAATTCACGTGTTATGTATGGCAAATGTATCAGTGTTTCTATTTGGTGCTTGTATAATCCAAAATAAATATTTTACAATACTGATATTTCAAAATCTTAAAAAGCAAAAACACATTATGGTATATTTTGGTTTATGGGAATTATCTTTTACTTATCAAACTATTGTATATCACCTGTATTCGAAACACTCAAGAGTGGTTATGCACTATTTACAACGCATGAGAATTCATTACGGAAACGGAGGGGATTCCAGCCACACCAGTCACAAAGAGAGACCATTCACAGACTCACTGAGGCAATGATTATGAGCACATTTGACTCAGACATTATGTGAGTGCAACCAGGGCCGCATACAGATTTCCCAGGGGCCAGGACTAGATTTCCCAGGGGCCAGGACTAGATTTGCCAGCCCCTCCCAAATACATATAAAAACCTGGAATACATATTAAAAAAAACAAATGTATATAAACCCCCATATAAAAAAAAAACAAACACATATACAAAATACAATACATATAATAAAAAATATATATATCTAGAAAAAAGACAAACTAAAAACAGGCGCACTCATAGTGTAGTAAAGTTACAAAATGTATATGGATCCGGATTAAAATATAAACTGTGCACTCACAAACAAAGCAGGATTAATAGCATGTATGAGATAATTACTCAATTGCCAACAGAAACAGCAGGGTCCCAGCAGAGCCTCCGGTGCAGATTCAGTGTCCCGTTTCTGTATAAAGGGGGGCTGGTGGTTGTAACAGACACTTCTGTGTACCGGATGTGGAATGTACCCTGCTTTTTCTGTTGGCGATTGAGTAATTATCTCATACAGTACATGCTATTAATCCTGCTTTGTTTGTGCGGTTTATATTTTAATCCGGATCCATATAAATTTTGTAACTTTACTACAATATGAGTGCGCCTGTTTTTTGTTTGTCATTTTTCAAGGGGGTGGTGTTCCCTCCAAACAGGCTGCAAAGACTCTGGAGGACAGTGTATTGGGACTGGTTTTTGTTTTATGTATCACACATATATTTTTTATTCAATATTATTTTTTTAAACTTTTTTATATGTATTAGTTGATGCATTTTTATTGTATGGCATAGTTATATTTCACTCATTTATAACACTTATGGTCTTGTTTTACCTTAGCTTTGTAGACTTATTTCATTATCTGTGTAGGTTTAGAATTTGAAAGGCGCCACTTCACATTTCTCTCATATATATATATATATATATATATATATATATATATATATATACAGTACAGTACAGTGTATATATATATATATATGTAATATGATGTGCAATAAACAATTAATGTGTAGCTGTGTCTGGTATATGCTGCCACTATGTATTGGATTACACATAAATCCACAAATGCAGACATGGAAAAGGTAACATTAGGCGCAAAACCTAGACAATATATGAAAATAAAGTCCCAGTATATGCTAAAATCATATGCTATCATAGATAGTAATCGATTCCAATAGAAAGCTATCTCTAGTACAGAAACGTCGGCTCTTGTGGGTTTTTTTCCATCGCAGGCAACAGCTGACCCATCTCAGCATCAAGACAGAGATGTTGATATCTGCGGCTTCTACTGCAGTTCTGAAATTGTTATCCAACATGACTATAACTTCTGCTGTTAGTAGCACTTCACCATTGTGTGAGACCAATATACCACCAAATAGTACTTTACTATATTGGTCCCTTTCTATTATTTCAGAAATCTATTAAGATCACCTATTCCAACATTTATTACCAATATAGGGGCCTATGCAGAGAGGATCGTGAATAAAAATCTCCATTGCTATAAAAGTTTAAAAGTCTGGCGTGTTTATTTATCCATATGCAGGAAGGCAAAAGCGCAACGATTAGCAGAAGGTGTTATTATGGCGATTTTACGTGAGTGCTAATCTCGCCATCAGCAACGGAGGTACTAGCATACGGCGAAAATTTGCCTGCATGCATTGGTATGCTGCGCGCGCGAGTCTCGCGAGACGTCATAGCAATTTGGCGCTCAAATTCAAAACTACACTACAGTGTCCTGTGAGAGCGTTGCACACACTCGTTGCTTACATAGGCATAGCACATAAACGGCTGTTGTGTCGGGCTAACAGTTATTGTGCAATATTAATGCAGACCATTGTGTACTAATCTATTGAGTGTGCTACAATAACTGTTGCCATTGCACAAAGTGACATACATTCATCAAGGTTCTGTAAAATATACTTCTGTAGCGATTAGACCTCATTTTGCAACATATCACTATGTCAGGGGTGCAAAGAGGTACTATTAGACAAAGTGGTGCATCAGCACGGAGACATGTAGCTTCAACATCTGCACCACACACCCATGTTCGTGTGCTTGGAAGTGCCTCTTCGTTGGGGAGTCGTGCTGCTTTACTTAGTGGGGTGAGAGGAGTTGTAAGTGGTAATGAAAGGGCTGCACACAGTGCAATAAGGACAGTTGGAGAAAGTGGTACTGCAACAGTGCCTGATGCAGTAATAGGTGTCTCGCTTGTGTGTGGTACTGTGAGTCATGGTGATAGTGGTGTAGGTGTTAATGTTGGTGCCAGTGTGAGTAATAGTGGGAGTGCAATTGTGCGTGGTACAGTGCGTGGAAGTGTGCGGGGTAGTGCGCGTGGGAGTATGCGGGGTAGAGTGCATGGTAGTGCGCGTGGTAGTGCGCGTGGACATTTGCGTGCTACAGTGTCTGGTAGTGTGCGTGGTGGTGTGCGTGGTGGTGTGCGTCATGCTGGTCGTGTCCGTGTGCGTGGTGGTGTGCGTGGTGGTGTGCGTCATGCTGGTCGTGTCCGTGTGCGTGGTGGTGTTAGGGGTATCCGGGGTGTTCGTGGAAGTCGTATAATGACTGTGGCTGGTGGTGGCAAGCAAATACCTTCTGCCACTGTTCGTCGCCCGACAACTGTGGCTGCAGGGCGAATGTCAGCAGCTGATGCAAGTTTTAGTGCTGCTGCAAGTGAGGCCTCAGATTATGTCGACGAGGACATGTATTTCTGCTCCACCGATGCACAACACGCACACAATACACACATGGATGTTGATAATAGTAACACAGAAGCACAACATGATGGGAGAAAAAGAAATAGAAAATTTAGTGATGAAGAGAATCGGGTGCTAGTCACTGCAATTGTAGAAAACTATGACCGGCTGTTTGGCCATCTATGTAGTAAGTAAAGAACGTGAAATGAATGGCACAGTGTACAAATTATGTACTCCAATGTGTATGTCCCACACACATATGTCATGTGAAAGGCAGCCATGTAACTACACTTCCTAACCGGTGCATGTCAATTGATGTCATTATAAAAACCTAACACATGTGTGCAAATTTTCATTACAGTAAACAGCAGAGCACCGTAGTACCCTAAATATTTTCACCTTAGATGTTTTGGGAAAAAATAACAACCAATACCAATAGAATGAACAATAGCTGTAGCACTGTCCATAACAGAATGTGTGTATGATATATGTTAACAAAATTTGACAGAAATTTTTTGGTACTGTATATTTGCAGTGAGAACTCCCTCTTCCGTCAAAAGAGATTTGTGGAAGAACATCCGAGAATCCGTGTCAGGTTGTGGGATTCAAGTCAGATCTCACGATAATTGTCGCAAACGTTTTGACGACATTAAACGAAAATTAAAGGTCAAATTGCAAACAATTAATGCGCATGCCGCAGGAACAGGGGGAGGCCCCCCTGCTTTACATTTAGAACTAACGCCACTGGAGGAGCAGCTAAGTTCAAAGTTGCCTAGTATTCAAGTGGAAGGATTGGAGGGGGATTTTGATATAGGCGTTTACGACAAAGAAATGCAGGAAGGTGAAAGAAGTTTAATTTCTTTACAATTTGTACAAAAGATAATAGAAAGCAAAAGCTATGCCATACAGCAAGTTATAAAAATGATAACACAGAAACTGGTAATGATCTCTTTATGTAATGTCACGAGTGTGTTTTCACCTATTTGTGGCAACATTCTAATCATTCAATGCAACTTTAAGTAAAATGTTTCCATACCTATGTTGCAGAGTAAAAGTAAACAACAAAAAAGACGGCCACAATACGTTACAACTTTGTAACTTCATGCCATATTACAGATGATCACTTGTGTGACAGGGTAAAACCACAAAATTTAAACATCTGTTCTATACATAACACGTACTTCATTAAAGAACTGTACTGCATTACCGGTATAGCTTCTAATAGGTTTGCTAATGCAGGTATACATTGCCTAATTTGCTGTATCTACCGCAGATGTGACAGAAATTGAAGAAGCAGGAACACCAGCATACAGCATGCACACAGAATTGGTGTCCCCCGATAATTCAGTTGCTGATTTTGAAGGTGACTTATAATTTAAACTTTTTATCTGTAACCCCTTACAAACGGAAATTTTAATGTATGGTCCTTCTATTGCAATGTCATATAAATGTTGTGGTATTAAAGGGCAACTTATTACCTTTTAATATCATTCATATATAATATGTAATGTAATTACTTATTTAAGGACTGAAATCACGTTGATAGACGTTTTTATAACATAACTGGATGCCACGATATCTTGATAAATAATAAGACGATTAATGTAATGTTGCTATTGCTGGAATGGTGTGACCATACTGTAGATGTGTACGCATTTGTTCTTACATGAAAATACATACTACAGTCTTATTAACTGTTCACTCTGTGTCAAAGTAATATGAAATATTCTGTGTCATACAGACGTACAAAGTGAAGGGAGCAGGACACTCAGAAATGTGTCTCAGGACTCATGTGATGGTGACATACAATTAGCAAGGCCTACAACGTCAGCAAGTGTCCCGAGTTACAGTGAGCACCAGCAGCAACTTCTGTCGTTGCAAGAAGCAGAGGAACGTATGCTGAAAAGCAATGAAGACAGACATAGGCAACTGCTGTGTGTGCATGAAAAAATGGTGACACAAATGAAAGGGGTACAAAAATTAATACATAGTACAGTAGAAGAACTACGCAAACATAACACATACATGGAGGCTATTGTACACTGCTTACTAAAACAAAATGACCTCCACAGTTCAACAGTTGTAACATCCTTTTTACCATCAACATATGTAGGAACTTTGGAGGCTCATGATGTGTATCAACAGAACAATGAGCCAGTAATAGAAACAGAAGCAGAAATGCCACCACAGCAGGCTGCAACATGTATGTCATCAGATAAAATTGTGACAGCAGGCCAAAATAAATCTGTCCCCTTAGCAGTGCTCAGTGCCGTAACTTTGGTAGAAACCATATCAAAAGAAACACCTTTAACATCACAAATGGCAGAGAGCGCAACGCCATCATCTTCAGTGTCATGCGTACATGAGCAATTATGTTCCAGCACACCGTTATGTACTCAAAGTGAAGGAGACAAAACAAAGAGCAGTGAGTGCATAGGCAGTCTCCCTGCAAAGCTAGGAAAAAAGAAATTTATTAAAAAAAAAAAAATAATTTGTTATGTACCACGGACATGTACACGCTCACAGAAAAAGGATTAATTTTTGTCACTTACTACTGTTGCAGGCAAACTACAAAGAAACATCAGAATGGCCTTTTGTGTTCATTTATGCATGACCAAAGTTACTTTGACACAGCATTGTCTACATCTCCCACACACTCCGTCACATGTAGTAATATTACTCCAGAAATAGTTATAACAGTTTTGAAAACAGTGACAGACTTCTTTTTTTCCAATGTCACAAACTTGTTAAAGGTGTATTCCCTTACACAGCAATCACAATGAGCTTTATATGTTTATGTAAAAAATTTTTACATTTTCCTACCTATGTGTGACAGACAATGCCACCACATTTACAGTGTGTATAGAATGTGAGGGGAATGAATGTCATAAAAATGTTTTGTGTTAAACAACGCAGATAGTGAAAATAAAATTATTTTTGCAAAATAATTCTTGTGTATGATTTCTAATCCACGTTTTCATTGAACATCTGTGTTAGGGAGGTTTACATACATACAGTATTTCCTTTGTGTAACAGCCTTGAAGAGGATAAGGCACAGATAAACACATGTATTATTCGCTACATTGAAAATCGTCTTTGTGGTGAACTAATATTATTTTACACAATGCTGTATTGCAAGCATGCACACACACAGTAGCATTGTGAATCGGCCTGATTTAACTTACAAAGAGATCATAATAGCCGCAATTTCAAATGACATTTCAAAGCAAGCAACCGTCCAAGAGATTTATGCCTTCACAGAGAAAGAATACCCATATTTCAAAGAAATGGAAAATGCCAATATTTGGAAACATGGTATTAGGAGAAATCTTTGGATGCATGATTGTTTTTTGAAAACAAGTGCTTGTGAAGGAAAAACTTATTGGGCCTGGAAATTAAGCCCTTGTTCTCAGTTGGGGATTGCAAAAGGAAGGATTGTAAAGGCTTTCTCTCCTGTGAAGATGGTCGAAGGTGTCAAGACTGACACATTTCTACAAAGCTACAGTATGCACATCAGTCTACAGAGGTGGCTACAAATGGATACCTGAAGCAGCAACAGCATTCAACCTTGGGGACTAATATTACCTATTCTAAAGATTTTAGGTCCTTGGAGAGCCAATCAACTTCTGCTTTAAAAGTATGCACCGGACAGATAAAACCTTTTCTTGGTGAAACAACACATATGTCTCCAATTGAAGAGATAGAAGAACACGTTTTGCTGGACAGTATGAACAGGACTGCAATACATTTGTTGCCATTCCCAAGGTAATAGTTAAAAATGTCCTGCAACGCTGCAACGTTATGGTTAACTTTTACTACTTTTTAAGATTTATATAGAGGGCGGAAACAAGTGTACAGATTGCTGATTTATTCTCCTGTGATTTACATCTCTGTCTGTCTATTCACAGACCGACTGCAGACATGGGAGCACAATAACTTCATAATTGTGGAGGAATGCGGACACACTGCTTGTTACCGATTTAATAATACAGAACTTCATCTCCACTACCGACTAATGTGAACTGGTGTAGGATTGTATGTATGTTCCTACTTGCACAGAACAGTAAAATAAAATATATCACAACAACGAATTAAGTTTTCTACCTGTATTAGTACTGTTACACAGGTCACTGTGAGAACATGAAGCATAACGTTACAAAGTCCTGCTTCAGCTAACACAACTCTTTCACGGTTGAATTTGCTACACCTTCAACGATATACTATGACATTACTAACGAACAACATAGGCTAACTGCTTGCCACATGTGATTAGTGAAGAGGATAATATACAATACAATCGTGAGATTGGACACAGTTTCCCTAACACGTAGCAACGAGTCTGATATAACATAAATGACATCCCCAACAATGGGGAACAACGTTATAATCATAAAAGTATACATTGGCTACAGTTTTACCTTCTTAAAATACTGAAGTTCCTCAGCTCAGTACGTGACAACATGCAGCTGTTATGCTTTATATTACATATAGCAATATATTTATATATATATATATATATTTATATTTATATATATATATATGTATATAAATACACATATATTAACCTATATAATTTTTTTTATTCCGGTGGGTAGAAACTGTATCCTTACCTAGATAACTATATGTAAAGATTTAAAACTTGCTAAACACATGCTTTAACATACACATGTGTGTAGCAACATGAAGCAGAATATGTCGTACAATACACCGCTATAGATTGTGTGAACACATGATATGCATTAGAAATACATTGTGCAAGCTGTACGGTTTCTGCAGCATATGAGCCAATGGGTCATGTGACATGTAACAAACATCAGTAAGGTAATGAACGAATTGATAAGGTTATTGTTAACATAAGCAGTCCCTGCATGGTGAAACTGTTATTTGCGTACATGTTACCTACAGTTTTGCTGCATTGGTATGCCTGCTTCAGCACAGAACATTATAACACACTCATGTTATCCCAAATTATTTTTTGTACATATGGTTATCACACAGACGCTGTCAGCGCCGATCCTATACTTCGTTTCACTGCAATATGTACAATGTACCTGAGCATGGGCATTGCTGAAGTTACCTACATGTCTTTGAAGTCTAAGGACAACGGTGGTAATCTGATATCTGCTCGGTTATGCTGTGACTGTATCGCATCTTGTTTATAACTTCCGCATCACGTGATCGCATTCTTGACATTCTGGCAGAGAACCATTCAGCCCTTAAAGGGGCCACATACTACAAAAGTTGCGCCTCCTTCGCACTGTCGCCTGTCAGTAAAAGTAATGCTAACCACCTGCGCTTTCAATATTACAGTATAACTCATCTGAAGAACTACACACATTCTTCGTTGTTGCCCACTTATCCACAAGTTTATAGCCGCCATACGTGTATTCTTTATACAACTCAGCTATACGATTTGATGACAACTGTGTAACCACTGACATGTTCACCTTTCTCTGCCACAGCGTCCCCTACTATAGGCGCCTGTATGCCCCATGTTGTTGCAGTTTGAACAGCATGTTCAAAACTTACTATTATAGAGGTGGCCTTATTAAAAATGGCGTCCCACTTTGCACAGCTCTGCAAAACCGTTCACTCTGAAGCCTGACTACATGGGTCTCTGACCTACACAATTAGGCTGGTCTGCTCAGGGGACCATAAGGTTCATCACACGAACTGTTCTTTACATTGTTATGGTCCTGCATTACAGTAGCGAATATGCCGCTCACGCAATAAATGTGTAACACAAGAGTACAATGTAAATGTTTAAACTTCCCAGCAAGACAGATATGTAAACACAAAAATACATCACTGTCTTGATGTTTTTATGTATCATTTCTTTGGTGCTTCTTAACGGTTTCACAATGGTTACATACTTCACCGGTACTTTCAAAGCAAAGAGTACTTTTTCATATGACTTTATTCACACACTAAAACATCAGGATGAAGTTCTTATTTACTATGTCCATTGGTAGACAAACAACATTTTTTATGCTGAAGTGTCATTGAACTCGAAGTTAGACATGTCATGTCCCACTTCAGCATTAATGACATATTTATTACTTAAGACTTTTCTAACAACCATTTTCAAGCTGCTGCACTCTGCCCACATACTGCCCCTGTGACAATAACTCCCAACCACGGGAGTATAAACCTACCGTTACGTTAAAACACAAACCAGGGCAACGTACTGAGCCTTCATGAAACCCCCCAAGTACCTACAATAAAAAAACATGTGTCATTCAGCGCAAACATAGGCTTTGCCATAGGCTTCCGTTTGCATAGAAAAATATTATCAAACATGCATAACTCATGTTATGTTGACATACACATCTATCTATTTATATATATATATATGTATATATATACTTGTTAATGTGTATATAAATGATATATTTGTGACTTTATTACATTAATCATTATGCACTATTGTATATTTTCCATGTTTTACATGCTCTTGTCACTGTTACATTCTTACTGTTAGCATGGTACTTACCTGCAGACAAACCACATCTTTGTGTACATGTTCACAAACTTCATAAGTAAGACATCTTTATTTATTTTCAGGTACTCAGTTTTGAACTATGTTCACGCATTTATAACACAGCAACCAGTATGACACTTGTGACAGGGTCACATTTTTTAGTGACCCACATCTTTAGTTTTCACACACATGTGAAGCCAATTGTGTTCACCAGGGCTTTTTTAATATTGTGAACGTGCTAACAATTGTTGTGTTACATATCTATGTTTTGTAGTCTCTTAACAAATTACGGAAACTGAGTAAAGTACGTTCATTCATACCTTTTGTGAACGATCAGCTGAGAACCTTGTTGAGAGGGATGGGGGGGTGTTCATTGATGGTGCATATATTATACTTTTTTAACCCTTCTTCAAGTGATTGGTTTGCTGCAATTACTATAAAGTACAGGGGACAGGGTTAGAAAATAGTACACGTTTTGTAACAATCACAGCTGGTGTTTCGTTTCTGTTGTGTTAGTGACAGGCAGTAATGGCATGTAACGCAACAGATAGTGCCGATTTTTCGTGCCGTGCTCATTTGGCGTGTTCAGCGCCGACACTCACTCCCAAATGCCGAATTAAAGCTATTATCCCTTTCTGCATATGGCGGTATTAACAACATGGCGCTATTACTCAAAAACACTGTTCTCGCCAACACTTTGGCGGAATTCAAGCCCTTTAAATTTATCGCGGCTATTTATTGCTTATTCGCCAGACACACGCGGCTCTCTGCATACAGGAAGCAATTCTTGGCGAATACATGCACAACGCCATGTATTCGCAGCTCTCTGCATAGGCCCCATACTCGGACTTTACATTCATATATTGTCTAGGTTTTGCGCCTAATGTTACCTTTTCCATATATATATATATATATATATATATATATATATATATATATATATATAAAAAACACCCCCCATACATATATCCCTCACATTACATATAAAGACCCTCAAAACATATATAAAAAAAACAAATACATATATCCCCCGCAAATACAGAAAAAAAACCAAATACAGCGCCGTAGAAAGTACATGCAATCCGTCGTGTGTACCCATAGTGGACATGACTGCGACAGCGCTGCAGAGACGGAGCAGTCGCGATCGCCGATAGACACTATATCACTGTAATCACTATTCCTTTTTATCATCTTCAACAATAGGTTTATTTATCATATTTTGTAGTTCACTAAAATCGAATGGTAAGACAGTTTACAGTAATTCTCTGAAATGTCATTCTTCTACTGTACATCCACCAAATCGAGTGACTTTCACTGTAAAGGATTGTATATGTTCAGTGAGATGTGTATAATAGTTTTCATTTCATTTAATTAGAGCCGGGGGCTCTTCTCTTTTTCTGCTTTAAACACAACTGATTTTATTAGTAAACATAGTGTAATGTATGGATAATATGAGTTGTACATTAAATGTATAATTAGAACAAGGGATACAGCACAAGACAGACAGTGTGACACATACAGTAATAACCACATTTTCCGGACTAAGGCTAAGGCCCCGTTGCCTCAGACAGCGCGCCCGCACTGCAAACAGGCGGCGCGTGAAAGTCACTGCACTGCGATCTGCAGCTGACTTTTTTTGGCACAGGGGCGTGGCCAAAGCGGGTCGGGGGGGGGGGGGGGTGCGGCCATGACGTGGGGTTGGGGGAGTAAGTGCGTGTTCACAAACCCTCGCAACCCTCTCCTTCAATCGAGGAGGAACCGGGGGCAGGAGGGGGAGGCGGCGCCATGCGGGAGCCCCGCGTGCCCATAAGCTGGCCCCTTCACAGCTTCCCCTGGGGGATCGGGGGCTGGGGGACACCTCCCCGCGCCACCCACTGAACCACCAATGCAGCGCTAGCCTCTCCCCGGGCGCACCAGTCTCTCCCCAGCTTCCCCCCCCCCCCCCTCTGCACGCTCAATCCGCCCAGAGCGGGCAAGTATGGGGCCAGCCACCAAAGCCTAAGGACTTTGAATGAGTTAGGATGTGGACTTTACAGCAGAAGGAAGACAGGACACCTTTAACAAGCCAGAGTAGAGATAACACATTTGTGCTGCATGATCAACTGTGACTTGCATTGTAATAAATAAACAGATCAGGTACAGTGGTTGATACAGTAACTGTTCAAGGACATTTTTGATACGGGTCTGGTTCTATAAACTACAGTATGAAGCAGTCGATCACACCACTCGCCCATTTACTTAAAAATAAATAAACACACAGGACCAATTAATCCACAAACTAATCTCAAATTATTGTAATATCAGCAGGACAGGCCCACTGTACAAATTGAGGTGCCTTGAATATGCAGGAAATTAACCACCTGAAAGTCCAGTTACTACAGTGAATTAACTTGTTAAATGTCTCCATGTTATTACAGGTTTTGTGGTAATTGCGTGGTTTAGAGAGAAGAATAAGAACTGAACCTGGCTAGGAAAAATATAATTCATAAAATAGCTCATAAAAATATTGTGAATATCCTAGGCCCTTGTGATACCTCTCAACTCTTTTTGGATATGTTTTGCAAAAATAACTGCAATGAGCAGGAGAAACTACAGTAGTTGCTTCAGAAGCAGAAGTTAGGATTTGGGCATATCCACATTGATTATTTAGCTTTGGGATAAAGAACCATATGTCTATTTAATTGAACTTTCTGTTGCAAGGACAAATTGACAGTGCCCTCAACCGGAAGAATTACGTTATGAATTCATCATACTGTATCATATGCTGCCAAATACAACCATTTATTTTTTTTGCAAATATTTACCTCCAAGTCAAATTCATGTTGAATTTGTGCTGGTTCTTCTTATACATATATTGTAATTCTCTCTCTTGTGGACTGTAAACTCTGAAGCCTTTTTCAATATTTGCAATGTTTTATAGTCCTCCTACTGTGATGCTTTTATCTGTGCATCTCACCCGAGGCTTCACGGTTATCCAGGTCACATAATACATCACAGTAAGTAAAGATGTCCTGACGTCAACACAGTTTATTAAAAACATACAGTATGTCTGTGTGAAAATAAAGCATTCAGATCGCCTCAACTTCAGCGTTGTTGTAAATGCTGGATTATGATGATACATTATAGAAAACTGGATTCCTATGCTTCTAATAGGAGTTCTAAAGGAAGGTCGTATACTGTAACTGTGTTTTATACCGTATGTAACAAATGTAGAAAATGAAAAGCACAAAACAAATACGACTGCATTGTACTAATTAAGTATTATTTCTTTATTTATATGCATTTTTTTTTTCTTAGTCAGGGAACAAATAACTTGGCATTACACCACCAGTTCTATTTACTCATTCTTTTTAAATTGATCATATATTTCATTAAAGCCCATTCGGAACATGTCAAATAAACATTCATGTAAAATTAGTTTTCTCCTATTCTTGTCTATCACTGAAATTACTACAGTAGTATCCGCTTCCCCGAGCTACATGCACATAGGGATGATGTACTGTAGAAACTGTATGTCTTTCTGGTATGTCAAGGCACAATTCTAAATATCGCTTTTGCGCCTCAATATAAAAACCTGATTAAAACATTTAAAATGATTAAACCCGGCAGAAGTGTGCGCTAATCAGTGCTTCTACATTCCTGAATTTCCTTTAGATCATATTAAGTAGGACGGGTGCTTTAAACTCGTGACAAAATAATGTATAATATAAAGTTCTATTACATATTAAAGTTGTTCTTAAATGATACTATAGTTCAGGGGTCGCCAACTCCAATCCTGAAGAGCCACCGACAGGCCAGGTATTAGGGTTATCCCTGCTTCAACACAGGTGGCTCAGTCATATTGAAGCAGGGATATCCTTAAAACCGGACCTGTTGGTGGCCCTTGAACACTGGAGGTGGCCACCCCTGTTCTAGCTCCAGATGTTCTACTTATGCCATTTGTTATATTTACAGATACGACTGCGGTCTACAATCAGCAGACAGTGTAAAACCTCTGCTATGTACATATTTTCATTTTTACACATTTACTTCACACAATGACATTTATGACATTACTTATTAAATCACGGACAAAGATGATATTAAGGATTGTGGTAGTTATTCATTGAACTGTGATGGTGCCAATCAGAGCATTGTTGCATTGGAACTTCCATTCAAGTCAATGAGAGTTTCCTTGTGATAGTGCCCCAGAGTTTAATGGATAAGATAAAGACATAAGAAACCACATACTGTATCGACTTGGGCATATTCTTGATTTATGTAGAAAATATTAAAATTGATGTAAGTGACAACACTGGTGTTTCTTTTTGTACATCCATTATTGAAATGGGCCTCAATATAGAATTAACTCGATAGGAATACTTTGATGTGATTTTCTAGTTGTTTCTTTGCATCCCTTCTGTCAATAATTTTCTCATGAAAATCCATATGCATTATTCAAATAAAAAACAAAGCATGGAAAAACAGAAGCAATCCCCTTCAGAGCTTATTCTTTATGCACATATATAATTGGTAAAATCAGCTTCTTCACAAGAACTGCTTTTTATTCACTCAGCAGGTAGAAAAGCAATATCAAATTAAACTGTGTTCATTTGGAGGACTTTGTAAACAGCTTGGTGACCCAAAAAGCAAATGCTTTACTTCTTATTTACTGTTTGCAAAACAGCATCTCATGTTGGCAAACTGAATTAAACTCTTATTTTTGCTTCATGCAGCTATTTTCTTTTGTTTATTGGTGTATATTTCCTTTGCATTAAAAAGTTTATACAATGTGGTTTAAAGCTACTGTAACTTTTGCACAAGTGTATTAAGTCCTTTGCAAATGAATGAACTCACCATCAGACTGCTCTTCTAGACCATTTGTCTTCAACTCAAACTATTGAGGTTCACCAAAATGTCATTGGGGTTTCTATAAATAATATTCAGTAATGGCACATATTTTAATTGTATTTAATTATTCTTTTTGGCTAGATTTCATTCTTTACAAAATTACTTGGGAAAAGGAGCTAAGAATATTTCTAAGAATAGTTGATTCTAAACTACTGTATACATAATATAGGAAGATGTCATATTATTTTCAAGACATAACATATTCCACAACACTCTGTATAAGGAGGAGTTACACGGTCAGAATATATTTTAAAAGGGGTTCACGATTAAAAAGTTCTGCTTTCGTCATTCACAGAAATTCATTTTTCTGTTTGCTCTCTGCATCGCAGTGTTTAATATTTTATCCTTCAATTGTCATAACTCCTTTCACCTACAGTGGCGAGAGTTTGTGAACCCCTTAGGATTTTCACCTATTTCAAAACTAAAATGTTATTAAATCAAACAAATTACACAAAAACATGATACTTTTTCAATATGTATTTATGCACAAGTGATTCAACATTCAATATCCATGTGTGAACCTTTACATTCAGTATCTGGCGACACCCCCTTGAGCAGCACTTACTTCTACGAAGCGTTTCCTGTTACTGCTGGTCAGTCTCCTCAGTTTTGAGGAATTTTAGCCCATTCCTCCTTGCAGAACCGCTTCAATTCAGTGACACTTAAGAGCTTACTTGCATGGGTAGCTCGCTTCAAGTCCTGCCACAACATTTCGATGGGGTTCAGATCTGAACTTTGACTACGCCATTCTAAAATGCGGAATTTCTTCTTCTGCAGCCATTCTTTTGTAGATTGACTTGTATGTTTAGGATCATTGTTTTGCTGCACGACCCACTTCTGCTTCAGCCTCAGCTCACAGATGGATGGCCAGACATTCTCCTCTAGAATCTTCTGATATAATGTAGAATTTATGGATGTGTCAATGATGGCAAGCCGTCCACATCCTGAGGCAGCAAAGCAGCCCCAAACCATCACAATACCCCCCACCATGCTTGTCGGTTGGGATGAAGTTCTTCAGTTCGAACGCAGTGTTTGTTTTCACCAAACAAAACATTTCTCATTGAGGCCCAAAAGTTCTACCTTTGACTCATCTGTCCAGGAACATTGTCCCAGAAGACTTGGGGATTATTTATGTGCTCTTTGGCTAACTTCAGACAGCAGCAATGTTCTTTTTAGAGAGCAGTGGTTTCCTCCTGGCTGTCCTTCCATGTACACCGCCAAGGCGAGAGTGGTGTGCAGATCCTTAAATATTACTCTGGGTTGTTTGCGACTTCCTGGATGATTTGCCAGTTTGTTGTTGGAGTGAGGAAGCCACGCATCGGATTGGCGAAATGCGTAGAGTGGTAGCCGCCCACAGGAGGAGAGAAGCAGTGACAGAGATTGCAGACCCCGAATCCGAAAGTGACGTATCGCGAACAACCGGATGTGACGTGACGCAACTCCTCTGAGAGAGACCAGGAAGCAGTGAGCTGCTACAGAGGTGCCCCACGTATCGATCGAGAACCGGAGGAGGGGGGTGAGCCAGGTGTCAACAGCGACTCTCTTCTATCACACTGTTGTGATATATGCACTATTTGATCGTTTTTATTGTAAGTTTGCATTTTTTAAGTCTTATAAAGTTACGTTTTTTAAGATTGGTCTGCACTACAGTATGGATACTTCTTCTTTTTTTCATGCACCAATGTGTTGCTAAGATTGGAGGTCTTCATTTGCTCTGAACCAGGAGCTCGTCTTCTCGTCCATACACTGCTCCCTGTTGCCCGTTTAAAACTAGAATCTTGTGAGTAGGCTGTGCATAGGAGCCAAGATATATTACAGAGTGAATTCACAATTGCTTAATTGTCTACACTTAGATTGTTTTTTGTTTTATTTCCCTTTCATGCTCTCCCTGGATTGCGAACGGAACTAGATTATCTGTCTGACAGTGGTTTGGTGGAGCCCCACATCCTTAGAAATTAAATTGTAACCCTTTCTAGACTGATGCACATAAATAACAGCTTTTCTGAGGTCCTCTGAGATTTCTTTTGATTGTGGTATGATGTGTTTCCATACACCTGTATAGTGAAGACCAAGCTCATAACATTTCTGATCTTTATATAGTATGGGGCCTCCCAAACTCACCCCTGAAGACCTACCTAATTATTTAAACACCCGATTCTAATTATCCCCTTAAATTTAGCTGATAAAACCAGGGTTTCGCTTAAATTTGCACATACCCTGACTCTTAATTACTCATTGTTTGTCTAATTCATACATAATTTTGTTTAAAAAAAACATGGAATTGGTTAATATAAACCTTATTGGATATTTAAGAAAAGACTGGTTTTGATTCAAGAAGGTTATCATGGAAAAACGATGGAATTTCCATAATTATCATTGTTTTTCACAAACTTTTTCTCACCACTGTATAGTTTGAATTCTTCTTTTCAACTTTCTTTTAGTGTCTAGGCATCTCCTTTTCTTAAAGTACTCTTTCTCCCTCAGCTATGTTTTCACCTTATTTGTATTAACAGTGACACCTGAAACTTCTCATTTTGAAGGGAAATTTCTTTAGTGGTGTGAATGCAGTTGATTGGAGATCGAAGTCAGTGGTGACGGAAGTGACATCACTCCTGGCAAAAGAGGCCATCAGAGTTGCCAGCTTCCACCAGGAGAAGTCACCGGAGAGGCAGCGCTGGACAAACGGAGACGGACTGACATACACACACACAATATCTGTATTCATATAAACAAACACCACAATTCCGCGTGGATCTCAGATCACAGCCGCGTCGTGTAAAGTTTATTAGATCTATGTATTTATATAGTCTCTCACACTCCCGGACAGTGTCTCTCTCTCTCTCACTTGGATGTTTCCGCCCATCCACTCTCCCGGACACTCACCTGCGAAACCCCCGCCTCCCAGGCAGGCGGATCCTCCATATCCTTGTCAGACACGAGGTTCCAGGCACAAGAAGCAGTGGCGCGAGCACTGCCTGGACCTCACTCATGCGACTGGCTGGCGGACTTTAAAGTTCGAATTGCACAGCTCTCAACGCGGAATCATCCAACGCCTATGGGATGGAGCCAGCAGCACGAGGCAGCCAAGTGGGCGGGCTAATGTGCCGATTCCACTATGTAGGTGCATGGTCAATGGAAGGGATGAAAGCAGAAGTGAACAGGACGCTGGCAGAGGGGGCGGGTGACAGTTTTGGCTCCTGCCTCGGGGGCACGAGAGTGAGTGGCATCTACACACGGGAGCGAGGCCTAGACCGGGATCTAGGTGAATTAAGGATGTTGCTCCTGCCAGTCCCTCACTTCTGGGGTGTGTGGGTGCACACTGCCAAGCACGGCAGGTGTAATGGGCACAGGAAGAGGCGGAACCAGTGTGTCACCACAGAGACAAGGAGGACACACTGCATAATGTGATGACACCCAGGGTCATGAGGAGGGGGATCACCACAAACTCACAGGAAGACGGACACACTGACACACACACACACACTGACACACACAAACTGACACACACACTGAATCACACACTGACTGACGCACACACACACTAACTGACATGCACACCCACACACTGACTGACACACACAAACGGACTGACACACACACATGCACACACACAAGTAATTCACAGTTACTATAAACATAGAAGTGCAAATAGCTAAAACATGCGTTCTAATTCAAACTTCATTGTTTTGGCACTTAAATTGTGTTTGATCACCATTACATATACAATTTCTGTGACAAAAGACAAAAGTTTCATTTAGAGTGAGCATGCTCGACACACACTTTTTTTGTTTTACTATTGTTTCACTGTTGTGAATTTGGGAGAGTATATAGGTGTGTAACCACGTCCTTAACGTGGAATCATGATTGATCTCTTCCAAGAATAACAGAGGGAGATTCAAAAGCACACCATAAGAGGTTATTACACAGTGATCCTGTGTTATCTGCCACTGAATAGAAAAGCAGGCAATGCAATGTAATAACCTGTATTGGAGGTTAGTGAATCTCAGTACAGCAGGGCCCCGCTTCTTGGCGCTTTGCTTTTCGGCGATCCGCCGATACGGCGGCACCGAGAAGGGGGCCGCCATCTTTGATTCCCAGTCGCGCATGTGCAGAATGGGCGGTTGCGCCCGGCGCGCATGCGCAGACCGGTGTCTGCACGCGCATACCGTAGTTTGCGCGTGCAGACCATAGGCCGCGCATGCGCAGAATGGCGAAAACGCCGTTCTGTGCATGCACAGAACTGAAAATCTCCGGATCCACTTTCCGGCGATTTTCACTATACGGCGGGCCCCTGCAACGGAACCCGCCGTATACCCGGGGCCCTGCTGTAATACTATAGTTGTGTTGTACTGTATGTGGTCGTGTAGGTGAAATAATGTTGTTTCTTTAAGGAGTTTGTTAGAGTATTGTCCATGAGGCGCTATGTGGCATACTCAACCTCCAAGTACTGTGTAAACATACAGCATACATGGTGTGTAAATGTTCTTCACTTATTTATATATTGACAAGGCACACAAATACCAAAACTATATCTATTCTTCAAATATATTATCTAAACCAGTAAGGCCTTTTAACCAGCTCAGATGTAACTAAGAAATGCTTTTACTGTAATTGAGTTGAAGAAGCAGCACTGTTTCTGTTAAGATCAAATTATATATCAATGGGAAATATGTCAAGATGCTTTGAATGGCTGTGTCCTATTTACCTTAACACTACTATCATAAATATTAAAAAAAGAACAAACAAAGCCATCAGACAGTGAAGTGTGTACTGTTCCCTACTTTGCCAAAATACAAATTATTGTTAAAGTACATTAGAAATCTAAATGAAAGCCTTGCATTTTAACACTAGATTCCCTAGTATAATAAAGTTAATGTTAGATAGGCAGGAGAAAAAAGAAAAATAGTAATTACAGTAAATAGCATGACATTTCACGTTTATCTTGTTACAAGTTTGATGTAAAATATATATGTTTTACAGTTCTAACCTAAAAGAGAAATTCCTGATTTATGTCCAGGACATTATACTTCTATAAAAAAAAAAAGCTAAAATAATTTACTTCAGCCAATTAATGACAATAAATTATTAAACAGATATTAGGCACATACATATTGAATATAAGTTTGCAACACTGGGGATATGTATCAAAGGTCGCAAGCTGGAGCATTTCTCCAAAAATAGTTGCATATTGCATTGTGACAGCGTCACTGCGTTAATATATTAAAGTACTTTGCCCTATTTGTTCTTCACTTGCGCCACTAAGCGTGTTGGAAGGTATAGTAGGAGTTAGGAGCAGAGATAGATAGTACAATATAATAATGAGATTCAACAAAATTTTCATAACTGCTGCTATTTTTCACTTTGCGTTAAATTCCCCACCAAGCCAGAGGTGTCTTTGACCTTTGCTCCTGGGAAACCTTTGACAAATGTGAGAAACAAGATAAACAAGCAAAATACACAAATGCCGAAGTTGAAAAGGTTTGTTTGGGATTTTGGAGCACATTGCACCGTCTTGATAAATGCAACTCACTGCGCAATAAATCTGAAAAGGAGTCGTGGTTGCAAAGTGAAAACAACCAATTGCTGTGACTGGGTTTACAGTTTTAAATGACCCACTTTTATTTTGCAGAATGATGTGTCATGCCATATGAAAAGGTTGGCCTTTCCCAAGGCAAAACAGAATATAAAAGCAGATTATCTGAAGAGCTGTTAAAGTAATATATTAGAAGTGTTCTAATGCTTACATTTTACATGTTTAAAATTACATGATTTTAGGAAGTACAAGGACTTGTAGATATACAACTCTAATTGAACTTGACATACCTATCAAAACAACAATTCTCCTTTCCATCAGATCTGTCATGATTATCAGTTTTAAATTGTAAGCAGGTTTATGTAAGTTGTCGCTAGTGCCAGCCTATTATTACATAGGAAATGTAAAACAATGCTTCTTTGGTATATAGTATACTTATGTATGATGTTATTTGGCATAATGAATGTCTAACTTTAGGCAGATGCGCATACTTTTTTCTTGTACACAAAAAATGTAATAACTGATAAAAGGACAAAAAAATATCAATCATAATCTGGAAAGGAACGTTGTAAATGTTGCAGTTGTTTCGTCATTTCATTTCTTATAGTGATTGGGGGCATCTGCAAAAGAGAACTTCAGCCTGTAGGCTTCTGCGAGAAGAACACTGATGTCTTCATTTTCCCAATTTGCAGTGGGCAGATTCTGCAAGAGGATCAGTAATCCCTGAAAAACAAAAAATAAAGAAAGATATTACTATATACACATTGGTTCTAATGGTTGTTTCGAAGGCTGAATAATCTACTGCATGTTCAAATACCTAGTGTATGTTTCATTCATACACGAGGCTTTTACTGTACGTTAAACTGGTCGTTAAAGGGACTTATGAAATTTTGAACAAATCTTGAAAAATTATATATTTTTGTTTTGAGTTCACCATATAATTCACAAACATCAATGAATGGAGAAACATTAATACTAGGCACAATGTTTTATAATAGTTCAAAAAATCCAAGACATTTGTTAAGTTATTTATTTTATAAAGATAGAAATAAGTATTGACTAAGGACCATAGAGTACTGATTAATAGAAGCTGATTAATAAATCTCAGTGGGCTCTTGCGCCTTTATTCAATATCCTCTGAAGACAACTTTCCATACAGGAGAAGAGTTCAGCTCTATTCAAATGAATAGAATAAAGCTATTTTCCAGCATGGAGAAGACAGCTTCACAGGGTACTGACTAGGGGGCCTTTGAATCTGTGACACTGCAACTATCCTGAAATGTCTGTAAATTGAATATATAACCTCTGTTCCTTTAATGTAACCAAGTATTTGTCATCAGAACTCTGTGCCCAGGACATACATGAAAAAATTAATTGAAATAATATGAGATGGGCGAATCTGTCAGAATCCGATCAACGGATTATCCAGGTCAAATATGATTCGCACGCTGAAATCAGACATCGGATTTAAAGTAAATTCGATCCGCGGAACGTGTTTATATCGAATCCAAAGTCGGATTCAACATAGAGGCACAACTATTTATATACTCCTCCCCTTATTATAATTCCGGTTGATGGATTTGGATTCAGTTTACCAGTTCGGATTCCAAATCTGTTGGATGGATTTTCAGTAATAAGAAGAAAAAAAACCTAATATGCCTTTTTTAAAGTAAGCAGCGGCTTGAAGGAACTGACCAATCCGCATCAGATTCACGGATTTAGGCGGAAAACTCTCCAACTGTGACCTACTCCAACTGCTTATTCTCTTTGACCCTTTTTTTGTGTACTCATTCATTGGGTGATTTTATTAGAGAGTTATCAAGTTCTAAAATGGAAGGGTATATTTTTAGAATTTGAATCTTGAAAACTGAAAAAAAAAATCCATATTCTGATGCTCTTGACATGTCAAAAATTGCTTTCTCTGATGCCCACTTTTTTACTGCAAGGTTGATAGACATAATTATATATTTGTAAGAATTTCTCCTAATTATATCCAATACAGTGCACTTAAAGGTTCACCCTAATACAGTTTCTATATTCCATCACAATTTATATCCAGTTTATTTTTCTTCAAAGCAAAATGCCTTTCCCATACTAGTTCTTTCAGCATTATAGCAAAAATATACTTTTCATCCTTATTTTTGTGTGTTAAAACTCAGAGGTGCTTTGAAATATATTTTGTTATACAAAAAAAAAGATTTTATTTAAAGATATGTGTCTCTCTTATGGGGAAATAAAATAAAATTCAAGTACAGATGTGTCTCAGTTACAGTACCAAACATAAAATCACAGGATATTAAATTGAATTTACCACAGTAAATAATCTGTCTTTTTTTTTTTATTATTTAAAAAATACATACAATTCTTGTGGCAAAGAAACAGTTTTATTTCTGTAACTTTTGTTTTTCTTTACTAAAGTAGACAAATAAGTCATATATGATGCAATATGGTACTCACAAAAGGCAAATAAAGTAATACTTTCTTTCTTTAAGATGTATTTGATTTAGTGTGCCATATAACACATACTGCAGTACATATTAATATAACGTCTTCCAAGCTATATTACAAAGATTCATAGAGAACAGCCTACAGTTTGACGGGATAAACAGTTTACATAATTGATGCATTTGCTAGATTTTAAATACTAAATCATGAAAGTGTATTACATTGAACCAAAACAAATCTATACTTTATAAAAAGGACGGAGAGTCCTGCTTTCTTTGTTTTCGCGTTGCAAAAGGCAGAAGCTGGCAGCAGACATTGCTACCTGCAGCACTCTACATGTATAGGGTCTGTACAGCAGATGTTGCAAAGTAGATTGTTTTTACACCATTGATTAAGCAGCCAAAGACCCTTAGCATTACAACACAAGTAATACAATTATTTCAAATCTTGACTATTTCAGATTTATTACCAGTTGCATAGTCACTAAATAAATCAATTCAAGCTTACATTAAATTGAGACAATTGTGATTCAGCACCATCAGATACAGTATATGAAGAGGGCACCTCCATTTTATATATTGTATGCTATTACTGTTCTCATTTCCACTATAATTCAGTGCTACAATTGAATGATATATAGAATCTATGCTTAGTTCGCTAAAACCACCTAAGAAATAACTTTTCTCTTTTTTCCCGAGTTACTTTTTCAATTCATTTCTCTTCATATTACAATGACCTCTATAGTGCCAGGGTTGAATGCAATGCAGCACCATTATGGTAACTTACTGACTAAGCTGCACACTCAATTTTAAAATCTAATTTAGGGATCCAAGTTCAGCAGATAAAGGGTGAACTAAACTGTCCCGACCCCGTCTTATAAAATGTTAAAGAGATGAAAATCCTATTTGTTTGACCTTTGTAGATAGTAAGGCAGGAGTCTGAAAATAAAATATACTAACTACATTTAGCTCTGCTTTTATGGTCACCTCAATTATAGGCTGAACAAAAGACAAAGAAATCTCTTTGGCAGGACCTACTAACCTTTGTAAAGCAACAATAAGATTGATATGTTAGCCCGATTTGAACTTCGCTTACTTGTGATTTTAAAAATAGAAGCTCTTAAAGAGACTCATAGACACTAGAATCAATGCTCCAATTGGTATTGTTGTGTCTTTACTCCTCTTTTCCAAAAATAAGTGATATAAATAAATACGTTTTTATTTTGATCTATATTTATCTTTATCACAGGCAATGCACAATATATCAAAAAATATTACTACACTTTACTACACTTCACTGTTACTGGGTATTTTAACAGTATTATAACTTACTTCAACAAAGATATGCTTACTTTCATAATTCTTAGGGTTAATCAAAGGCCTGTCCAAGAACTTTAAACATTCTCCTTGTCTTGGTTTTTTTAATTTATTTTTTAAAGGGCGTCTCTTTCCCTTTAAAAAATAAATAAAAATCATACTTATGTTAACATTGTTAAAGGTAGAGCACAGTGTTGTTACTGTATGCGCCACTTTGGCGATGTCGTTTGTGGTACAGGGGCTTGCAGGTACAAATGTAATGCTGAATAGGTGGCAGGAAGATAGAATTTAACTACATTATTTACAGTAGCAAAATAGCTATTTCTAACAGTAATAATAAATCACTGTTTACAGCAGCAAAACGTGAAATCTTATATATATTTTTAAATATATCAGTTATGTAGTATTAGATGTGAATGTATTTTTTTTTTTTAAATTTTAAATCAACTCAATGCCATTTTGAATAAGTTTTAATATACTGAGCATCCTTTGATTTCTATAGCAGGCTTTAGCACACTTCCCCAGAAGTGCAACACTTTCCTGTTTGTGATCATTTGTTGCCAATATTCCCCCCCCCCCCCCAGCAGTTTAGCTGTAAACTGTAACAATAGTCAATTTTACCTTAATAATATTCAGATACATTGTAGCTGCTGAGTTACACTGACTGAAGGATTGCTTGAAACTGAAATGCGGCCTAACATACTGTTAGGCACACCATCAGGATTTTTACAAATGTACTGTATAACAGGAGCACCAAATGATTGCCAGTTTAGGTAAGAATGAAGAATACATTGCCACATGCTTTAAATATAAAAAGAAAAGGGGGGTGGGGGGGAGATGTAGTATTGATGCTTTAACAAACGCAGTGTAAATGAAAAACTTTTATTAAAATTGCACTTTTTTCAAACACCCCCTCCTGCTGCTACTAAATGGTCTGTGTCACTAGCAGCACCATAAATGACATCTGCCACTGAACATGGCAGCACACAGAGAAAATTCCTTAAATGGGAGAGCGAGAGTCTATTTTACTAAAGCCCCACTAAACACTCCTTTTTACACCACGTGGAGAGGTACCTGTTAATACACCTGAGAAATATGCTAATATGGATATACAAAGTATATTAAAAGGATTTAAACTAGCGTATTTCCCAGGTATGTCAGGTGTGTTCAGGTTTTGCACAGGTATCTACGTGTTGTATAAAGGAGTGGTTGACCCTCTAAAGCAGAGGTAGCTTTGAAGAACACATGAAAACAAACCTGTTGTACTTTTTTTTAAAGTCAATAAGTCTATGGGTTCACTCTACTACAATAGGACTCTCTATCTCTCATTTCCAAGGAATTGGTTGTTCATCTTACTTTTTGCCTACATTAGCAAGCAGTACTATGCTTGTGCCATTGACATTGACTTCAGTGGCAGTACTGTAGCATGAGCAAAGTTTTTTTCCCCAAGGTTAAAGCATCAGTTTTGCCTACACACACGTTTCCTTAAAACTTACCTGGAACCTAGAGCTAATCCATGGCCCTCCAACCTTGCCCAGTGGAAACAAAATGGCCAAAAGGTCAGGGCTCACTTCACAAGTTTCTATTTGTGACCCCTTGAACATATTTGTCTTTTTTGTGTGTATGTCAAAACTGGAGGTTGGGGAACAACAGATCAGCCCTGGGGGATATTCCCTTAACAAAAATAAAAATATTTTTTTGGGGCTGGGATTGCAGCCTTAAGTGAATTTGACCATATTACATGGTAAACAGAATATCTTGAGTAACTTTATTAATAAAAATGTTACAAATGTTTTAGGTACCTGTATTAGGAAGGGTGATATCTAAATATCTTTGATACCTTAGTATTAACACAAACCTGTAGGAAGTGATATATCTAGTTTTGCACATGTATACGGGTCAGGTAAGACTTACTTTAACAGGTACAAATCAGAACATAGGAGTATACTGTAACACAAAAAAAAAGATAAATACTGAAAAGGTTACATTAAATATTAAAGAACCAAATACATGTTGTCTATAGCCAGGAACTTCTGCATTAATTCACTTATGATTGATAGATGCTCCTTTGAAATAATAAAAAAAAAATGGAAATGCACCAACTCCCCTTTTCTATTACTAGTTCTGCGGACACCACTCTCTCCCAGTTCCCAAGATATTTACCATTATATGTGTCAATACAACAAAAGTAAAATCAAACCTGGCCACCAAACCGTACAATAGAAGGCTGTGATGTCATGCTATGATGACATTGTGATTTCCAATGGCTTTGATGGTGGCCATACTGATTACCCATAAGGAGCCAAAACAATAGAAAGGTAAATAGCTCAGGAACTGGAGTGTCCCAGGAGATATTAAAAAAAAAGTGTGCGTGTGTGCGGAGCACATGCATTATAAGTGAAACTTCTTTGTCTTTAGTCTCTGTTTTGTCACAGAAATTGCATTTGTGATGGTTTTAATGAAAAATCAAAACACAATTTTAGTGTCAAAACGCAAAGAAGTTTGACTTGGAACGCGTGTGCTCGGCACCCCACCCCCCCTCCCGTTTTAGCTATTCGCACTTCTATATTTTTACTAACTGTAAATTTATTGTGTGTGTCTGTGTGTGTGTCTCAATTTGTGTGTGTGTGTGTGTGTGAGGCAGACTGGAAGGTTTCTTAGAAATATTTTTGTTTCATCCAAATGAGCGCTATCACATCTTCATTCTCCTATTGATCTCCATTGTTATTTGCCGGAAAAGGTAGACATTGACTTCTTCTAGTTCTATTCCCTTTATTTCAATCTTTGCAGACCTACCTCCTTAAAGAAGCACATGGGTAGTTCCACTGGCTGATACTATAGATCTCAGACGCACCAACCTTAGTCTCTTGCAGACACACTTACCATAACACCCTCCTACTGTCTCCAAGTTCTTCCTACGTACCACTTTGATTGGAAGCTCTTCAGGGCAGGGACTCCCTTTCATATTCTTAGGCTACGTCCATAGACACTGCAGCCGTGCAGAGGCGCGCGAGGCTGAGGCAAAGCATAGTATGCGCGCCGCCCGGGGGTGTGTCTATGGGCGGGCCAGTGACGCCACAGAGCTGGTTCGCCCTCATTGGCGAACCGCTCACGTGACCGCCCTATCACGCGAGAAATAATTTTTGACTGATTTCACGCGCATCGCGCGCCCCATCCCACTTCCGCGCGCACTCACGCTGCATAGACGCGATCACTGCCTTTAGGCAGTGTGATTGCTTAGCGTGTGGACGCGTCCGCGCGGTCTGCCCCTGTATGGATGCAGCCTTACTTTCATGTCTGAAGCGCTTACTATGTGTTACATTATTACTGTATGTCTCGTGTATTACTGCTGTTAAGCTATATGTACCTGGATGGCGGTATATAAATAAAGATATATATATATATATATATATATATACATACATATCTCTTTGAAACATGTATTGCATTCACACATTTAATTGCCATATTTAAAAACAGATCTGCTTTACTCATTATATACAGTAATCTCATTAATTTCATCCAAACTTCATTAATTCAGAAGTGCCTAGTGAAGTGAATGGGCTTACTGTAGATGGTCAAGACAGTGTGCTCTCGCAAATAATCCAACTGTATAAACCTAAGAGCTAAGTGAGTTGTTTTTATTTTTTGCCCTTTGCTGCAAGAAGGATCTAAGGCTACTCTGCGTCTGCGAGGCAGGCGGCGCGTGCAGCCGCCGCGTGCAGCCGGGTCCCCCGGTCTGCAGAGAGCTGGAGGAGGAAAGACAGAGGGTGGCGTGACGGGGGCGCGTCGGTGACGTCACCCGGCAGGTTCGCCCTCAATGGCTCAACCGCCGGGGGCGTGGCCTAGCGCTCTGTCGCAACTCCTGCTCTCAATTTTCTTGAGAGCAGGAGTTTCTCTCGCCGCAGCACGGTGACCCCCCCTCGCAGCGGGCCCGGCCCCATTGTGGGGCGGTTCTTGTCCCTGCAGCGCCCGCTATGGCGGGCGCTGCAGTAGCAAGTGGGGACCTGGCCTAACCTAGAAAGCCTTCTTCATACAGTTACAGTGTATTATGCCCAATTGTTACATTTCAATTTCTAAAAGATAGCCTAAGATTAACTAAACAAAAAAGCAGGTACTAAACAAAAAAGCCGGTTAGATATCAGTAGAGTTTTACATTCATTTCCAAAGAAGCTAACTTTAAAAAAAAAAAGATACACAAGAATCCCACCAGGTACAAATTAGCATTCATACAGGACATTTTTATGCTGAATATACAATGTGTCATCACATCAAAAGCTGTTAAGAATTTAATGTCTTTCTAAACTCAATACACTTTTTCATCAGTCATTATCTCTCATGTTGAGGCAAAAAAATTAGAAAACTTCAGTTCATAAATTAGCACACGTGAAGCCTTGAAATAGATGATAAATACATACTTCACAGAAAGATTGTTAGGTGTAATTTGTGTCAGATTTATTCTCAACAACTTTAAGGTATGATTAGTGTTTTCTCAGCTATATTTTAGAAAATATGCTTTTGGCCATACAGTTATTGCCAGAAACCTGTGGATAATTGTTCAGTCGGAAACTTTTACTTTGACCAAATGATTTCACTTTTTGATTGTGATTTGAACATGTCTCAACAGGATACAAACACACTGAAGTCAAATCTTTGCTAAAACAAAATGGATCATTCCACACTCCATTAAATCCTTAACACATAATTTCAGGAAGCAACACAAGTGGTATAGAAAAACAAACCTATGGGATTCAAATGATTAAATTCAACAAAAAAGTAAACACAAAGGTCACTACCAACACACAATAATTAAACCGTGGAGTAACATGGTGCAGCTATATGTAGCACTGCTTCTAAACTGCAGCTCTATGAAAGCTAGTCTTGGCAAAGGTTCTAATACAGGTAAACTATCAAATACAGACTCTAGTCTGTGAGTTTCCAAAGTCATATCCCCTAAAACAGGGTTGCTCAACTCCAGTCTTAAAGCCTCATCAAGAGGTCAGGTTTTCAGGATATCCCAGCTTCAGCAAATGTGCTCAATCAGAGGCCCAGTTGAAGACGGAGCCTTTTGAGCCACTGTGCCGAAGCCGGGACAGATTGACCCACCCATGCTGAAGCAGGGATATCCTGAAAACCTGACCGGTTGGGGGGGGGGGGGGCTTGAGCACCCTTGGCCTAAGGTCAACTATGTTGTGTTTTGAGAGAGTCTGCCCAAGGATTACAGTAGTCAGTTGGATTACAGTAGTCAGCACTCACCACAATGAAGAGCTGGACTTAGTCCCAAATTCGCTTGAAGTGAAATAACGTAGGTAAATATCTATGAATAGTTTAATAATGTTTTAATAATAGCCAAAGTATGTAATAAATACATTTTGTTAACATATATAATGAAACATCTGTTGTGCGTCAAATATATTTTTGGTTGATACATAGCAACTTAATTCTGCACAAACACTGTTAACAGACTTTTCAGGGTTTATATACAATTTTGATGCACTTAATACTTTTAGTTTGGTGTACAGAAACATTCCTTTCTAGTACATACGGTAGCATTAACATCTGTACATCTAGCGCACACCATCTCTGTGCGTCTCCAGAAAAGAATGTATTTTTGAAGTGAAACTTCTTTGTGCGCACCAACCACACGAGAAAATTTCCCTGGCAGTAAATGGACTTCATGGTGACGGAAGTGATGTCACTGCTGGCAGAAGAGGCCATCAGCGACGTCAGTGTTGCCAGCTTCCAACAGCACCAGTTACCAGAGAGGAGGAAGGCATTGCTGGACTCCACAGAGGGTGCTCGGCGCGCACGCGCAGAGGCCTCCCGCGCTCGGCACACATGGGCAGAGGCCTCCGGTGCTCGGCGTGCATGCCCATAGGACTCCACAGAAGCAGCATAGGGACACACACAGAGACACACAGAGACACACATTGACACACAGACACACACAGAGACACAAGGAATTCCCAGTTAGTATAAATATAGAAGTGCAAATAGCTAAAACAGGGTGTGTGTGCCAAGGACTCGCATTCTAAGTCAAACTTCTTTGCGTTTTGTCACTGAAATTGTGTTTGATTTTTCATGTAAAACATCACCATCAAAAATACAATTTCTGTTAATAAACAGTGACAAAAGACAAAGAAATTTCACTTAAAATGCACGTGCTCGACACACACACACTTTCTTTTTACTGTGATGGTGCAGACTGCGAAATTTCAGGTCAGTACACACTATTGAAAATTAGATTTCCTTGCGCCAATTTTGTGTCAAAAAAAGACCTTTGCAATGCTTAGTACAGGGGTGCGCAAACGTGTCTGTTTGCGTCCCCCTGCCTGCTTTGCCTCCTGCTCGCGCCCCCCCCCTTACCTGCTCTCTGGCATCGTCGATGTCATGTCACTTGACGCCGCGTGGCAATGTGTCGCCGAAGAGCAGGTAAGCGGGTTAAGCAGAGCCCTTGCTCGCTCCCCCGGCATTTAATTTAAATGTTGTGGGTAAGAGCGCGGGGCCTCTATAAGCGCCGCCCCAAAAAATCTTGCGCCCCCCAGTTTGCGCTCCCCTGACTTAGTACATAGGCCCCTTTGTATTACATACACTACACAAACATTTACCGCAGATGGATAAATAAAAGAAAAAAGAGTAAGTTCTCTCGAAGCTCTGACTGAAAACAAAGACGCTGAGTTTGAAGAAGGGGAACCTGTTTCAAATCCTAGTGTCGGCTCATTGTGACCTTGGTCAAGTCACCTTATCTCCCTGTGCATCAGGCACCAAAAAATAGATTGTAAGCTCTATGGGGCAGGGACTTGTGGCTGAAAGTCTATGTACAGCGTTCCGTACACTCCTCCCCAAAAAAGTGCTATTGTATTGCACTTGTATGCTATTCAAGGAAAAAAAATGCACTGGTTGTATTTTGATTGTCAAAAATCAACTAACTATACAATTCACAAATGTCCACCCATTGGCCAGTGTCTCTACCTCTTACATTTTTTGCTAGTCAGACAATGAATAAAACATGTTGTTAGTAGCAACTCTACCAACACCAAGCTGTAATTATTCAATTCCCTTCCCTGGAAGTCTGATAAATGACTCCAAAGATTACAATTTAAAATAGGTACTTCATAATGATAAAATTCTACAAAGTAAAAGCTGTTCGTACAAAATGTGCATCTCTTGTGGTTCACTTACATTACATTGCGCGCATGTGCACAGCATTGCTAGTATCCTATAAATCATATTAAATCCATCTGGACCAGAAACAGGGGCGTTTATATTTAGAGCAGCATATGTGTGATTAACTGTTCTAACAGATGGTATTATCCGTTTGCATAGTGCTGACCCCATCACTTTGCAGCATGTAACAAGGATAGATAATATCACAAAAGCACAAACAAAAACTATCAGTCCCATTATAATTTTCTTTCCCAATTCTCCAAACCATGGACCTAGGCCAAAAGTCCAATCAAACTCATCTACTCTTTCAGTAATGCCTGCAACAAGCTCCTTGATATTTGATATATGATTTTGTACAGACTTGGAGTGGTCTGAAAGGTTGAAGCAGCACATTCCTTGGGTTTTTTTTTATACGCCTAACCCCCACTCCATTACACCCTACAGACCTATTAGTCAGGAAGAGGAATATGACATGTGGGAAAGGATTATGGATATTACAGAAATACACAACCAAAAACAAATTGTTTTTTTTAAAAATGAATCCAGATGTATTGTATGTATATCTTTATTTATATAGCGCCATTAATGTACAAAGCGCTTCACAGTAGTCATACACTTGACAATCACATAAATAACAAATAATACAAATAAAACATCATGGGAATAAGTGCATCAGATATAAAAGTAACATTGTGGAAGAGGAGTCCCTGCTCCGAAAGAGCTTACAATCTAATAGGTAGGGAGAACGTACAGAGACAGTAGGAGGGCATACTGGTAACTGCGTCGGCAGTGGGCCAAGCTTTATGTATCGTGTATAGTATTAGCCACAGTGCTACTCATATGCTTCTTTAGCAAGTGTGTCTTAAGGTGGTTCTAAAAGGTAGATAGAGAGGGTGCTAGTCGGGTACTGAGGGGAAGGGCATTCCAGAAGTGTGGGGCAGCCAGTGAAAAAGGTTTAAGGCAGGAGAGGGCTTTAGATACAAAGGGGGTAGAGAGAAGACATCCTTGAGCAGAACGAAAGAGTCGAGATGGTGCATAGCGAGAAATTAGGGCTGAGATGTAAGGAGGAGCAGAAGAGTGTAAAGCTTTAAAAGTGAGGAGGAGAATTGAGTGTGAGATGCGTGATTTGATAAGAAGCCAGGAGAGTGATTTTAACAGGGGAGACGCTGAGGCAGATTTAGGAAAGATTAGAGTGATTATGGCAGCTGCGTTAAGGATAGATTGTAGGGGAGACAGGTGAGAGGCAGGAAGGCCGGCCAGCTGGAGGTTACAGTAATCGAGGAATCGAGAGAGAATGAGGGTCTGTGTCAGAGTTTTAGCAACAGAGGAAAGGGCGTATCTTTGTAATATTGCGAAGGAAAAAACTACAGGTTTTAGCTACCTTTTGAATGTGAGAGGAGAATGTGAGAAAGGGTCGAGTGTGACCCCTAGGCAGTGTGCTTGTGCTACTGGGTGAATGATCGTACTTCCAACAGTAATGTGGAAGGAGGTAGTTGGGCCAGGTTTGGGAGGAAGTATGAAGAGCTCTATTTTTGACATGTTAAGATTAAGTTGGTGGAGAGCCATCCAAGATGATATGGCAGAGAGACATTCAGAAACTTTGGTCAGTACAGCAGGTATAAGGACAGGGGTTGAAAAGTAAATTTGTGTGTCATCAGCATAGAGGTGATATTTGAACCCAAGAGATTTGATTAGGTCACCTAGAGAGAGTGTGTTCAGAGAAAAGAGAAAAGGTCCTAGGACAGAGCCCTGGGATACCCCCACAGAGAGATCAATAGAGGAGGAGGTGTTAGCAAAAGAGACATTGAAAGTACGATGGGAGAGGTAGGAGGAGATCCAGGATAGAGCTTTGTTACGAATACCAAGAGTATGGAGAATGTGAAGGAGAAGAGAGTGGACCATGGTGTCAATTGCTGCAGAGAGGTCAAGTAGTATGAGCAGAGTGTCCTGACCTCTGTCTTTGGCAGCATTAGTTATTTTAGTGAGGGCTGTTTCAGTGGCGTGAGTAGAGCGGAAGCCAGATTGTAGAGGGTCTAGGAGAGAATAGGTGTTGAGAAAATGGAGCAAACGAGAGAATACAAGACGTTTCAGTGGCGTGAGCAGTGCGGAAGCCAGATTGTAGAGGGTCTAGGAGAGAATAGGTGTTGAGAAAATGGAGCAAACGAGAGAATACAAGACGTTCAAGGAGTTTGGAGGCAAAAGGCAGGAGGGAGACAGGTCGATAGTTAGAAAGACAGGTAAGGTCAAGCTTGCTGTTTTTGAGCAATGGTGTAACTGTTGCATGTTTGAAGGAGGAGGGAAAGTTACCAGAGTAGAGGGAAGAGTTAAAAATGTGTGTGAGTGTAGGGATTATAGTAGGAGCAAGAGGTTTTAGGAGATGGGAGGGAATGGGGTCAAAAGGGCAGGTGGTAGAAGGAGAAGAGGAGATCAGCCGTGACACATCCTCCTCCAGATGATATGTTTTGATTATTAAGAATGTTCACTTAATTTTAAAGATGTTTTAATGTTAAACCATAGAGTATACCATCTTTACTAATTTTTGCATGCAATAGATTTCCTGTTGCTATGCTTTTTTATTTCAATTTTTTTTTCTATTGTAATTATACATCTCAAAGAAACGTTATCCTTATGTGTAACTGTGACACACTGATTTACTTCTATTTACTAAGACTGACACTTGGGGCAAAGAGAACTGTATCATCAAATGAACCAATTGTGCCTACGGACTGAATCAAGCAATGCATTAAGTTGAAGTGCACAGAAATGAATTGAAGTCACTGAGTAGGAATATGGCTTACCAGAGTAAGTTATAGAAATACATATCATTTGTGCAGTATAAAAATAGTATTACATGTTCTGCCACTTCATGTGAGAAATCAAAATATGCACTGAACTGAAAACTACAATGTTATTTTCTCTCATTTGCACCAAAATATAGACACTACCTAAGACGTAAATGTGTTATATCTTTCCACACATTGCAATACTGAATAGAAAAAGATTGTTAGAATTACAGTGGTGAGAAAACAGACTTGTTTCTTTTTTCTTATTAATAAGAAATCTTTTGTTTATTACCACATCACTACATTTACCAATTCTATACAGATTTACAAGTAAACATATATATGTATAAAACTTGGAGCTGGTTCAAATAAACCAGATAGCACATAACTACACCTCATATTCACTATGAGGCCGTGTTTATAGTGGGTGCGACGGTGCGTGCACGCGGCGCGAACAACAGACCTCTTCTCTACGAAGCACCCAGTGCGCGTGCACGATTAAGAGCGACCGTGCGGCGGATTTTTGAAGACAAATCATGTTGACTTTTCGCGTGACGCCGCATCATGTGTGCTGTTCAGCCAATCACAGCGTACCAGCCTGGTGATGTCACAGCCGCGTCTCCCAGTCGCGCAAACCCTTTGAGCACAAATCGCTCGAGCGACAGGCACAAGTGACGCCATGTGCTCCGTTGCGCGCCCACTATCAATGCGGCCTAAGTCAGTTTGTCTCATTTATATATAGTACATTTCCTTAGTTTATCTTCCATCTGTTCCAAATTCATTTGAAAATAAGTAAAGAAAAAAAATATTCAACTACACAAATACCAATACGTTGACTGAAACAATTAAAAGAGGTATAGAGCAATTTAAGATTTTACCAGCAGAACACGCAGCCTACAGTATGTATTGATCATTAACTGAAGGATAAAAAAGCATTAATCTTATTAACTTTCTTAATCTGTTATTCAGCTCATTTGCAAAATATTTATTTATTTATAAAATATTTTACCAGGAAGTAATACATTGAGAGTTACCTCTCGTTTTCAAGTATGTCCTGAGCACAGAGTTAAGATAAATAATACATGTTTACAAATACAGTTACATAAGTGAGCAGGTTATACATTATATACAAGACATTGCGTGCACAGTTAAAGATAATATATATTATGGGCGTATGAAACAGTTACAGACCAGATTAAAATGTGTGACAGCCTTAGATTTGCTCTAGGTGTTATACTAACCCACACAGGTGACTGCTGTTTAAGTCATTAAATATTTAAAGCATTTCTGAAGGGTTTTCCTCATAATCTTCGTATACTATATATTATAATCATACCTCTACTTTTATCCTATTCTTTATCCGGCCCATCCTTCTAACGTAATCTGATTCCCTTACCACTGGGGTGGAGCAAACAAGACTGGCCATCACCCCCATCCCTTCATTCAGAATCTCTGCTTTTACCAGTTAAAGGGGCATTCCCTACCAAGACCAAAGAGTGACACCTGTAAGTACTGTATTTTGAAATAATTTAAAACTTGGTTTGTAAACATGGTGTGCGGAAAATTAGGAGGGGTTTGATTGCCTCTGGCTACTGTGTTTTGTCTGATGTCACTATTTTATTTACAAGAGTTTGCACAGAGAGAGCCCTCTCTCTCACCCTTTCCTCGTCTTTATTGGGTCTCTAATAAAAACAGTGTGGGTTAAAGCGTCAAACTTATAGAGTAATGTTTTCTTCTTTTTCCTTTTTGTAACTGTGAAATGGTTTGAGTCTCATTGGAAGAAAAGTGCTAAAGTTATTATTATTATTAATAATAATAATGAAAACACTTGATTGACAAACTCCCCTATTCAGAGACCCCCTAAGAAGTCCAAATCAAGCCAAATCTTTGACTTCCTTTAACTAATCGTGTTGAAATCAATTATGTTGGTAAATTGTTTATAAAATTTTGTATTTTAGGCCGGCTGTGTGAGATTGCACCTTTAAAAATCACTGTCATTTTGTCTCAGACCACATATCTGTCAAGAGTTACATGCTCAAGTCCTGGCACTTTATTACAGATCCAACATATGTTGCTAAGTGGGTCTAGAAATTTAATGTTAATACAAGTTGTGGGTTTATTGGCAAAACTCCAGCTACTGTAGGTGATTCACAGAAGCCTTAAATAAATGATCGTGATAAATTCCGAATATAAACGTTTACCCAGGCCCTTAGAACAAAAGCACTATTCCTATAAAATTTGCCCTTTGACTGCTCAACATCAAAAACGTATGCATTACTAATACATTCTTTTCTCTTGATTGCCATCATGACTCATTACATTTCTAAACAGAGACACAAACTCATTTGTACAGATGTGGTTGGAAAGTCTATTAACCCAATTAACCTGAATTTCCCCTGTTTGCATGTAGAACTTAACGGCTATTGTTTTATCTCTCTCTATGTACTGTAGTTATGAGAGGGGAGAAGGAATAATTGTAAGTAAATGAAACTCTTATCTATGTCATTAGCCAGCCTCCTGCATTTGAACACAGAATGTTAAATCTGAGTAGGTCATACTTGAGCTTTCCTGTTATTTGGTAAATATATTGATTGGTAGTTATTTTTAACTTTCCTTGGATAAAAACAATTACTGGTATAAATCTGAACTTGTTTTGTGACAGCCTACAGTATATGCAGAAGAAGAAAAAAAAACATCATCTTGTTAAAGACCCACATATATTGCCCAATTTTATTATTTTGTACAGCATTTATTTTGACTTATTTCTGAGCTTTAAAATTTATTAAAACTGGATTTATTAAATTTACCAGCAGTATTCAAATGTGGTTATGACATTTTTTTTGCAGTCCTCTTAAATTATGATCTTTTAAAAATTACTCACCAGCACAAACACCACTTTGAAAGTGCAGCTGTGTTGTTTTACTCAGTTACCTCACCAACCGTTAGCTGCTCCTGCACTTCATACACATACTGAGCTGGAAACAAAAACCCCACATACAATAGCTCCCTCTCAGCTTTGGGCTTCAACTGCCTTGATCTCCCTTCCTTACCTCCGCTCTCTCACTATCAAGTTTACCTAGATCTATAACTCCCATATCTTCCCCGAACCCTCTTTACTTATATCCCATTCTCTACTTACATTTCCCTAATTTTGCAGCCGTCAGGCTCATTTACGTCTTACCTCACATCCCATTACCTAACAAAAATCCAGTAACTCCTACTCTCTCTTTCGCTCCCTTACTACTACTGTACTTCTTCACTGTGGCAACACATCTCCTAATTCTGACTCCATCAATGTACTAATCGTTTCACGTCCTATACCCTGCCCCAAAGTCTCCTCTTCACCATGCTTATACCCTTCCCTTTTCCGGTGCACTATTCAATGCACAATCTGTCTGCAATAAAGATAATCAGCCAATTAATAATTTATTAATTTTGCAAACATTACGGAAATCTGTATACGTTATGTAACCCTCAAAGTCTAGTCTCACCTTTTAAGACCCTTCTCTGCTCCACTAGACCAATGCCTCTCTTGGCCTTCACAGCCCAGATCTTGCCACCTACCCAATAGATAAGATATATACTCTCAGACTTGACATCTCATTACATAAGGTCCACAGTGCCACCTGCTTCCCTCTTTGCAAACCCAAATCCACGTTCAGCTCATTTCTCACTCTCTCCACTCATCCTAAAATCTACCCCTATTCCCCTCACTCATCACTCTTGACCCAGAAAACTACACCCCACTGAGAAAGCACTAACAAAAGTAGCCAATTATTAACTCACAGCAAAGTTGAAGGGTCATTTCTCCTTACTAGATCTCACTGCTGCCTTCAACAGTTGATCACTTCTTTCTTCTACACACAATCCACTCTATTTGCCTCCATGACACAGCCCTATACTGCTTCCCTGGTGTCTCGTTCTCTTCACTCCCACTTTGTGCTGAGGGTCTCACAAGACTCTGTCCTAGGCTCTTTACATTATTCACGCTTTACCTCTTCTTGGTACATCTAAAACTGCTTTGGCTTTTAGTATTCCCTCTATGACGATGACACTCAAATGTACCTTTCCTCCCTTGACCACTTCCCTTCCCTCATGTCTTCTGTCACCAACTGTCTCTCCGCTACCTTTTTCTGGATGTCCAACCACTACCTGAAGCTTAAAATGTAAAATATAGAGCTCTTCATCTTTTCCTTTTCCACTGTTACTCTACACCCAAACTCTCTCTGTCAATAATTGTACAATCTCATCAACTCCCAAAGCCTGCTGCCTAGGTCATGTTTTATTCTGCCCTCTCTTTTAGGCTTCGCATTTAGTCCCTCACTTACAGATATAGCAAAGTTTATTGCGTTATGGTGGGATATTTTGTGCTATCACTGCCATTGAATCCTTCAGAAAATCTGTGATATCCTGTGTTACAGTTTTTATTTAATCCGTAGTCCCGTCGCCTGCTCCTACAAAATATCTCAAGAATATGCCCTATTCTCACAAGTTAAAATTGAAATCCACTCACCCAGTCCTTCATCGACTAATGCAGTCTCCTACTAGTTGGCATTCCCCTCATCGGACTGGACCCACTATCTTCCCCGAACACTCCCTCCTTATATCCAATTCTGACATTTCCCTCATTTTGTCATGGGAAATGGGCTTGAGTAGGGGGGGTTTACACCCCAAAACTTTGCCCACCTTGATTAATTGTTTGTCTTTTCTACCGGGTCCTTTTCTCTCCCTTTCTCTAGTTCTTTTTTTTCCCTCTCTTTTTCTGGAGTCTTCACAGTCAGCCCAATTTAATTTTAATGCATAATTAACCTTTTTAGTGCTTAAATCCCTCATTTTATTAAGCTTGGAAGTCTCACCATCAAACGAGAGCAAGATTGGTCTGACCGCGTGCCATGGATCTAGTCCTCACATGAAAGGAATCAAAATACTGTATAAATTCGAAAACAAAGGTGCATAGGAGGAAGATATAATATACACAGTACTGATCCAAGTCTGATCTCCCATTTTAATCTGCTCTGTAACTGTACAGATTTCCCATTTTTGTGATCAGGGTTTCCTTATGGTTGTAGTAATATCTGTATCAACTATTCAATTTATACCATAAAATATGAAATTTGCATGTTTTTGTGCACAACATCCTTGTATTTTTCACTAGTAAAGAACTTTCTATGTTTGTTATAACTGACTCATCTTTATCGCAGACTTCACCTAATCGTTTCGTTGAACGCTGGAAACTACCTTTGTTTGTTACCATTATTCCAGAGGGAATTAAGCTGGCAGCCACGACGGTGCCGTGGGGGTCCATTCCTTTTAATGGGACTGCCCACAACATTAATCCTCTTGGCCCACAATCGGTATGGTCATGGGACCGTGCACCGAAAACAGTAAGTGTTGCTACATCTGTACCCGACTCATGTCTTAATGAATTAACTAGGTAAAGACTGTCAGAGTGCTGGGAACTACCTTAGTTTGTTCAGATAATGTAGAGCTGTTTAACAGATTATTATTAAAATATATTTCTGTATATTAAACCAGTTTTATGGAATTTCCATGTTATTATTCAATAGAAATCTAAAATAAACGATCTAAATGAAACTGGTGATATATATATATTTAAAAAAAAAAGCATAATACACAGAAATTAGCATTTGTTTTTCAAAGGACTTTGGATTACTAAATATGTTGTCATCTAGGTATTTGGACTAGCATTGAAAATCTGTACTGTATAATTAGTATTTACTATGAAATGTTCACATACTTAGCACAATAACAATCCAAGAGTAAAGTGATGAATATTTCCAATGTGGCCTGTATTTACTGGCTCAATAAATTAATAGAATGTCACTTTCTGTTCAACCATGTCTGACTCAAGGACTGTACAGTATGCATAGAACACTAACTTACAGATATGTGCCAAGGTGCGCTAAATTCTATAGTAAATGAATGAGCACAGTTACAGTAAATGCCTCTGAAACATGTGAACCTTGGAATTTCACTGTCAAATCTTTGTCCCCCTAAATTAGAATGCAAGCATTATTGGGGGAAGGGGTCTGAGGCCAAAAATGACTCTGTATACACTGCCGCGCTTCTGAATTAAATGTATTATGATCATTTAAAAACATGGAACATTGATTGCAATTGTGTGCATATTTGTTTCCACTATATCTAAAATGTACGCTAGAAAATGACACCTTAATGTTAATGTGACCAAAATGGTTATCATCCGGTTTACTTCAAAACTTGCAGGTACTGTGTCATTAACAAAACATGATTACGCACTAACAGAACAGAACAGCAACAGTTCTACTTATTTGTGACAATCCTTTGTTAATTTGAATTTTACTCTAAAATCCTTTATGGTTTTTATTAGACTTAGTTTTTCAGTTCTTAGTCCAAAAATTGACCTGTTTATATCATTAACGGACTCACTGAACACCACAGTATTGTCAACTGTTTATTCACTACAAGCTCACCTTTTCAATTTATGTACTGTACACTGTATAGTATATTAGTAATCTTTACTTGCAGTGGAAGAAGTCAAGGTAAACAAAGCATTTTTTATGAAATAATTTGTTTTGAACAGAAATATTAGCAACTCATCAAAGCATAGATTACAGGGTTATATAAAGGTTTGATTTTGAATTTTTTTTTGTTAACGCACTTGCCAAAGAAACGGTAGAAATACTCTAGCACAATTGTAACGACGGACTATTTTCACAAGGTAGAACTATCGTTTACTGTTGAGATAGCAGTAGCTTTCACAAGAAAAATACCACCGTGGCTAATTAGCATAACACTTGAAAAATACTGACCGTCTGAAGAGGTACACCACGTAGAGGTGATTTGGAAGAAAAATTACGCCCTTAGTATTTTCAATGCACATTTGTAATCATCTCGTTTGCACATCCCTACTGAGCACTTAAGCAACTGTCTACTAAGGAGGAAAAATCTTTAACAGATTTTGTTCCTGAACTAAATATTATTCCTAAAATCAACCAGCGGTTAGCTTCAATACCCAGGTCTACTGAGTCATGAATAATCATTTTATTAATTTATTCATGACAGCTGCAGTACATGCAATATTCAAGTTTCCCTGATATTTTTGACATATGTTACTTCTTCAATGTTTAAGTGACATTTTTTTAACATCTTCCATGCTGCATAGCCTTGCAATGTACTGCAATAAAGTGCAGCACAAATACATGTTCTACATTTATTACAGTGTTCTAACTACAGCTAAATCTTCCCAATAATATATTTATTTTCACCAATATACTTATCCTAAACAATAATCTAACAAAAAAGGTAAGTTTACCACCACAATGTCTAACTACAAAAGGACTTTGATTAACCAAATCGGTGTTGGAGAGAGAGGCAGAACATTATTGTATACAGTGTTCAAGTCTAGTAAAGACGACCAAGCCCAGTCGAGTCAAAGTACAGTATATGTAAGGTCATCTTTCAAAGACAAAACATCTTCTACAGCTTTGAACTGAACACTGGGGTATTTAAATGTGTTAAAAATGATGTTGCACATATGTAATCAGTCACTCTTGTAAACATTGCATTGGGATTTCTCATTTTTCACACCTCCCAATCAATCTTCACCAATAGCTTAAAAGTCATAATAAAGCCAAATATGTATGTCACTTTTTAACATGTATAGCATTAGGCTTATTTCTTAATTTCACTGTGATTGTAAAAGCACAATGCAAAACTTGAACATAATAAATAATATTTTAAAAGCCGTGAGCCAAAAGCAGAACTTAAAATCATGAGTGAAGAACACAGTGAACTACCGTATTGGTTAAATTGTATCCTACAATTAACCAATGTTACAAATGACCAATCTAGACCAAAAAGAGTGAACAGTAACTGTAAAAAAACAGAACATACCGTATGCTTTGGTTTTTACTTTATGATGATGTTATTATCCAAAAGAAATGTAAACAGCATTGACATTATGGGAATATTTTGTCACATTTAGTAATAATATGAAAAGATTTCTACAATCTAACAATCGATTAGTACCACAACCTAAAACCTGTCCGGGGGGAAAAAGGGTCATAAAAAATTGAATTTTTATAAATAATTTTACCATTATTGATAAATATAAATACAATGAAATTAATTCAGCACGGTTACAAACACCTTTACAAGCAAGTGGTTAAAGATCCTTAGACTAAGCATCCTAGTATGTCACTATATACATTTGGAAAAGAAAAAATGGATTAAATGAAGAGCCATCAATGCGTTAAATTCGGTGTCTTTTGGAGTTTCATTCTTCCATTTGGTCTACATACGAGCTGCATTTGAGATAACAGTTAAGTGTTCTAGTGTCGAAAAGTTTCTTGTAAGAAAATGGTCTATGAAAAGTTCATTCTTATTTATCTTATTTTTAACCTTTCACAACACTCAGTGACCTTTTCGCCAACGGATCAAAAAACATAGAACACAACCTGATACACTGAAAAGGATGAAACTAACTACAGACAAAAAAGGTCATTCTACACGCTGACTAGAATTGTTAGATCTGAAGGTGGACGCTCATTTTTGATTCCAAGTAGGCTAAAAGTCAATCTTCTTTGCCATGCTATCAAAACCAATAAGAAATCAGTAGAGTGATCCTACAATCTCTATAAATAAATAAAAAAGTCAATTTGCTGCACATTCTTACGTTTTAAAAGTCAGAGTTATAGTTGTTTAAAATTTTGAAGTGAAGAACTTACAGTCTGACTTTTTTTTACCCGCCTAACTCAAAACAGACCCTGATCTTATAACCACGGGGACAAATCTCCCCCAGGTCTCCCTCTAAAAGCATCAGTAAATGCAGCTTTTCACAGTTTATTTCTTTGACAACATGTTATTAGTTTGAATATCTTGTCAAGTTGTGGAAGAATCTACTGCTAAAAATAGAGAGACATTGATAGCTCAATAGGACACAACTGCCAGCTTCTGAAATTGGTCAACAACTCGGGCTGACAGCTCTCAACAAAGTGAAAAATGGAAGGTGACACTTTGACAGAACAATCTTCTGTTAATCTTCTGATAACATAGGGAGGTATATTGCTTGTGTAATTAATTTCATATTTTTTAGAAGAAATTCCATAGAGAAATGCACCTTTATAGCCTGAAAATAAAAGCTTATGACACATTGATGATCTTTGCTGTTTATATTTCTTTTATCATACACTGGGGCATATATTTTGTGATCACTACATGACCTACTTAAGGCAGCAATTAAATTCCTCATGCATTTTTCTTACAATTGTAATGGCTGCTCAGCTCTGAAACACAGGTGATGGGGGTACGGTGATTATGTAACCCCTAGGGGTATTTATACTTGCTTTGGACACTCACTTGGTAAGGTGAATGGTCTGAAGAAAGGACTTGATAGTCCTGAAACGTTACGATATGTCTATACCTGCTCTGGTGCCTTAATACAGCAGAAGTTAATTTAACTACCAAAGTCTCCTGTGTGCTTCCTCTATTACCAATACCTTCTCATATCCATGTGGATCCAGTTTTGAGATGCCGGGATCAACAGAGGGTGAGCACCCAGGAGGAAAATATTGTTAACTTTTTTCTTTAAAGCAACGGTTTGCCATTTTTTTCACTCCCACTTTTCTCTTACAATTATAACTTCATAAATGCAGAATTGGTCTGCAGTACATCATTGCAAGTTGCAGATCTCTCTTGCATTTTCATTTTAAGGTTGTAAATATCACATATCTGACATACTTAAAGAGAAAACTAAAATGTGTTTTATTTGCCCCGTCTCAATTAAAGGTTTTTAATATTCATTGCATAGCTTTAAAACATAACTGCTAATTGAAACACAAAAGTTCTCATCGTTTAGGCTTTATTTATTATGTCAGAAAGAAAAGGGACATTTTTTTTGCAGAAAAGCCGTTTTCAATAACTGTACTATTTTGAAAACATTATTGAATGACAGGAATAGAAACCCTTAAAATGAACCTGATTGGAGATACCTATGTAAAATAGTTTTTAGAGTCTGTGACATCACACAAACCCTGTGGTTTGCAGGTAGAGAATTGGTACTAGCATATGAAAAGTCGTGGGTTCGATTCCTGTATGATATGGTATAATTTATAAATTATTATTTTCTATATATATATAAAAATAATGTATAAAATATCATTTATAAATTATTGTAGATGTTAAGTATATTTATAGAGTCTGTTTCATCACACCAATCCTGTGGCAGGTAGGGAATTGGTACTAGCATATGATAGGTCCTGGGTTCAGTTCCTGCATGTGTATTATATCAAATGGATTCATGTTCTAGTCCCACATGGTGTAGAGGGTGTGTGTATGTGTCCGTTAGCAATAAAACATTCAATGTTAAAAAAAATGTAAAAAAATAATCCCACATGGTGGTGTGTGTGTGTGTGTGTCATGTGACCCTCCTCTGTGCTCGAAAGTCTACGTAAGTGTGTGGATGCAGCCTGAATCAGGGAGAGCTGCAGAGAGGAGAGAGCTGCAGATGCCGGTAAGTCCTCGCACGGCAAAATGTTATAACGTGGACTCCGACGACCGTCTTATAATGGGGTTCAGCTGTACTTATGAGTTAATTTATAAAAAGTTCTCTGCAGAGGAATGCATGAGAGGAGCAATTCTCCAATGCACATTCTTCACTATACCGCTAGCATGTTCTCAAGAAGGCCTTTTCTACCCTGACAGCACACAGAGAGAATTAAATGAATGAGTAGACTATAGATTTGATATAAATATAAGGATTTCTGTATTATGTGCGTGTACCACAACTGAAATTGTTTTACTTATATTGTTTAAGACACCAACTAAGATATACTGTAGATGAAAAATAAAAATCAATTATACGGTACTTTGATTACCTTTGTAGAACAGTGAGGAGTAGATTGTTCATCGTAAACAACACATTAAATGTTTCTAAGTTTGGCAGAGTTCTGTGTTTAAGTCAAGTGTTGATTTTGAAAAAATGCAATTAGCTACTTTGGCAAAAGTTAAAATGACAGACTGGTAATAAAAAGTTTAGGTAGTGTGTAAATATTTTTGGAATAACAGGGACATACGTATTGCGTTGTTAATGGAAATAAAATGCCTTCACTTTTCTACCCACGAACCTATTTTGTTTCTCCACACACATCGCTTCCATCATCTGAAAGGACAGTCCCCCCTGACAGTAAATTAAGGGCTGTAGCACATTTAGAAACTTAAATGTAAGTGACTGACACAATTTTTAAACAAATCAGACAAGTAATAATTTTTCAACTTTTAATGCCTCCATAGTAATGAAATACTCTCGAGTCTTTTTACAATTTTTACCAAATGTATGATTACAAACTGTATTAACACATCTATGTGCAGGTCAATTCTTGACCTACACGTTCTCCCTTTTAATGATTTGTTTTGCTTATAATGGCAGCATAATTATCCTGAGATGCTCTGGAAGATCAATAATTACCAGATAAGATTAGAATAAACACAAACATATTTATTTTTCCACAATTAGCAACTGAGTGACAATTTTACAGTTATTGAATCTTTCTAACAAAGACAATTATTGTTGTTTTTTTTTGTTTTTTTTAAACACTACTTTTTTTCTGCTATGTGGAACTACACTTTTCTCAGTTCACCCCTCCACTTCATACATGTAAATGCTTCAGAAAAACGTCAAGAAAGACTTCTGTTATCTTTATTGCTTCTTACTCATTTGAAACCAAAGGTAAGGACACATATCCTAGCTACATGTAGCAGCCTTTGGCTAAGGCCCCAGTGTGTGCGATGGGGTGCCTGGCGGCGCTCGTTCCCGATAGCAGCACGACCTAGTGGACACCAGAAAGTGCGTGATGGGGAGGCGTGGCGGGGTTGCGGCCATGACATCATGCGGCTGGTTCGCCCTCATTGGCTGTACCGCCGCCGTGACCAGTATTCCATCGCCACTTGCAAAGACAAAATCCTTGTCTTTGCCAAATGTGGTCGCCCATCGTGCATTGTTCCACGGCGCGCAGGCTGCTAGTGGAGCCGACCCCATAGAGGACTATACCTTGTGTGCGCTGCACACGCCGTTGCCGTGGTGGCCACTGGGAACCCAGCCATAGATCCTTACCTGAACCATAACCTCCTGCTTATGTCAAGGCTTTGGGGCTAAGCACAGAGGGCTAGATTCAGTAGAGTTTCACATAGCTGCATTAAAATTTGGCGTTAAGAAATGGTATCACAGCAAATATTGTTTAGGATTGCAGCCATATTCACTAATGATTATTTTTTCATAAATCGAAAGCTATATTCATCTAATTTGCACAAACATTGTGTTATCGCCATATTAAACAGCCCAAGCGATACAAATAAATGATAATTCTGATATCAGCATTAGCGATTCCATTGTAGTGATGGCAATTATCACACTTTTCTGCAATGAAAATTAGTATGTTTTCCCTATTGCACTTTAAACTATGGCACTTTACCATGTAGTTAAATTGTTTAATTGTGGTCATTAGTAAGAGTATATAAGAATTAGGAGGAGATACAGCAACTAACACTTGACGAAGCTTTAGGAACAAGCGAAACACGTAGGGTTCGCTAGGTGGCGCGGTACATTCTTTTCAGAGGATTGCAACAAAGTCTGTAAGTTTTCCTGGCATACGGCCAGTGACGCTATTGATGTCAGACGCTAGAGGTCAGTGTTGGGCGCGAGAATCTAGAAGAGAATGAGAGGATCACAGCACGGGGAACCCTGTTGTTGCAGGCGACTGCAGCGTTCCCGAGATGCGGATCTCAACCGGCTGCCCCTGATAAGCTATCACCGGGAAGGACAACTGGACATCACAACGTGATTTACAAGATTACGGTACTCACGTGTTGTGTTCTATGGACAGTTACAGGGATGGGACAGTGTATTCCATTGTGGTGTATTCCTCTGATGTTGCACTACAATTTCTTTACTTGTAAGTAAGGATAGGGGCTTGTGGCCTAATATATTTTTGAACATATCTTAAGAGGTCAGTGTTTTTCTTCTGTTCGTTTTTTGCATATATTTGGACGTTCCCTGGCAGAACCTTGAAGAGCTGAGGAACCCAGCTCTTTGAAGACAATAACACATTGATCCTCATCTTCACAAATTATCTGGACTATTGGTTGAGCATTGGTAATCTGTTTGTTCCAGAGATACTTACTTCTGTAGTGGTGCCGGTATCTTTGTGCAGTTTAAAGCCCCATGTCACACGGACCAATAGGAAGCCGCAAGGGATGACATCACTCACTTCCTATTGGCCCGCATGACACGGGCACACAAGTTCCCTGGCTGCAGAGATACCAACACTGCTACAAGTAAGTATCACGGGAAGCAGAGGATCCCCAGAGCTGGAATTAACAGGGGTCAGTTCCGGAGACCCCTGCTTCATGTATATATAAGCAATTAAATCTATAGTGCTTCTTTAATGTCAAGCTTGTAATAAAATCATCAATCATTTTTTACGTTAATCCAACATCATCAGGTATTAGTGAATAGAATGTGAGTAAGTAATTTGTGTATTCATTTTCATACCCTGTGTTAAATTTATCCCTAACACATCACAGAGGTAAAGCGTCTCATTACTGAAATTGGAGTTATACTCTGATAACACATTTGATCATTTATTCATGAATTCGTGAAGCCCGTACAGTCTCACATACTGTAGGAAACATAGGTCAAAAGCACCAAGCTAATTCTTTCTACTCTTTATCTACTTACTGTTAACTTCACTATTTGAGCTGTCTGAACACTGACACAATCAAACAATTATAATAAAAGCTATTGTTGATAAAGCATTAAAACCTTTTAAAAAAAAGAACACTTTTATTGTACCTAAATATTAATTGAGTTACTTATTTTGTACACACACACACACACACACACACACACACACACACACACACACACACACACACACACACACACACACACACACACACACACACACACACACACACACACACACACACACACACTTCCTTTTTATTGCAAATGTCCCATTTTATGTTGCAGATGTTAGTGATTTTTTTTAAATGTAGTTCAATGCTACTGTACATGTTTAATCATTTCTTTTGATCTGGTGATTTTGAATCAGTAAGAACTTCCATTCCCCCCCCCCCTCTTACTGCTCATGTTATTCACAACTAGTAGCATCATTCAGTTACTATCTCATGTTTCCTAAAATGTTTTCTTTCTGAGGTTTATAGCTTTCTTGCTCACAGTATCTTCATGAAATGTGGCACTCTTATCCGTCAACTATATTCCTTTTCTCCAGCAGCCAACATATTGTTGTCATTATTGTCCTCAAGACAAAGGTTCCTGAATGTATGTGTACAGTTACAAAGGACACATGAATTGTTATAGTTAAAAAACAAAATACCAATTTAACACATTAATTTTTAACAGTATAAGTATAATATATACGGGCCTATATTTACTAATAGCTGCTATGCCACAGTAAAACTTTCCCGCCACATAAGACCCCATTAAAGTCTACTGATTTGAACTGGCTGTGAGGGGTTTTCTAATGCCGAAATATGTCTTCTGGAAAACAGTAGCACCGATTTAGTAAATATGTGCCAGGTTTAAAAATTGTGCAAAATTTGATCATATTTATACAGTAGTTTTTTCCCCATAGGCTTTTACTTTCTCCCAGTTGAATGTCATTTTCTTATTAAACCTGATATATTTGAGCACACTTCTGGGGACCTTTTTGTAAAACTTTTTCAGAAGCGGCAGGTTTTCCTCCCTTTTACAAGCTCTTTTCATGGAATTATTTAGTTCACATTTTATTTGGATGAAAGAATGTTGGTCACATCAGCACATTAATGAGACTCATTTTAATCCAGTGAAAATGAATATGAATGAGATAGGAGGGGGAAAAAAGTTCCAAATTCATTTTTGTGGATCTTGGTAAATGCTCATCCTCATTACAGAAATCAGTTATTCATGCTCTCTCTTACATTTGTTATGTTATGGATGAGAATTACTTATTCATTGCACTGCACAGAGAATAATCATTACCTTTGGCTATTATGAATGGCTTATCAAAAGAAGCATATTGCTTTCACTAAAGAGCAATTTATAGGTATTTTATACCAAGAAAAATATTGATATTTCGGCTGATAAAGCAGTTTCTGCACATGCCGACACATTAATTATTTTCCCATAAAAATGCAAGCACTTAATAAATATGCAAGTTGGTTAATTCCCTAGATTCGAAAAAAAGGTATATTTCAATTTTTCTAAATTGATTTACAATTGCTGATCCAATGTAACCCTTTTAGGGATGATGGTATTTATAATATTTGCTGATGGTTGTTTGGAGATGTGTATCGTTTGGAGATGTGTATCCATTGGAACCGAAGCCATAAAGGACGGGAGTGTTCAAAGCGTGACTTTAATGGCCGATCTTGCAGATTCAACAGTGACTGAGCGGATCACGTTTTGAGGACTCCGGGCCAATGACTGTAATTTTCCTGTAGGTCAGTGGTGGGATTCAGCCGGTTCACACCGGTTCGTGCAAAGCTTTTCCTAGGATTTCTGAAATTCACCGGCGGCGGGAGATGGTATGCGGCGGCGATGGGAGATGGTATGCGGCAGCGGTGAGGCATGGTATGCGGCGGGAGATAGTATGCGGCAGCGCTGAGAGGTGGTATGCCGCGGTGGGAGATTGTATGCGGTGGCGGTGGGAGATGGTATGCGGCGGCGATGGGAGATGGTATGCGGTGGCGATGGGAGATGGTATGCGGCGGCGGTGGGAGATGGTATACGGCGGCGGTGGGAGATGGTATGTGGTGGGAGATAGTATGCAGCGGCAGTGGGAATAGTATGTGGCGGCAGGAGTATGCAGTGGCGGTGGGAGATGGTATGCAGCAGCGATGGGAGATGGTATGCGGCAGCGGTGGGAGATGGTATGCGGCGGCGATGGGAGATGGTATGCTGCGGGAAATAGTATGCGGTGGGAGATGGTATGCGGTGGCGGTGGGAGATGGTATGTGGCAGGAGATAGTATGTGGCGGCAGGAGATGGTATGCAGCGGCGGGAGATGGTATGCGGCGGCAGTGGCGGCGGGAGATAGTATGTGGCGGCGGACTTAAAGTATTAGCCGGTAGTAGAATCACTTGAGAGTCAGAGCAGCACTGCAGGGGAGGTGCGCTATCTAGCAGTCTGACCCGGAACTTCCGGTATCTGCTGCTGTAGAGCGCTCCTCACCTTGTGCTGCTCCTGATCAGAATCGAGATTCTACTAACGACTAATTCTTTCAACCCGTGTCTGTGTCCACTCAGGTAGGCATGGAGGAGGGTGGGGGAGGACTGGAAGAGATGCGAGGGGGGCTGGGAGAGATGAGAAATGTGAGGGGGCTATGAGAGATGTGTGGGGCTGGGAGAGAGGAGAAATGTGAGGGGGCTATGAGAGATGTGAGGGGGGCTGGGGGAGATGTGAAATACGTACCTGTCTCCTCTCTTCCCTCTCCCTCTCCTATTTTCTCTTCCCTCTCCTCTTTACTCCTCTCTTCCCTCTTTCCGCTCTTCCCTCTCTCTCCCCCCCTGTTTTTTTCCCCTCCCCCCCGATCTCTTCCCTCCCCCCCCCTATAAAAGGGCGGTACGGGGTGAGAGAGCCTGTTGCTAAAAATTTGGAATCTCACCACTGCTGTAGGTAGTCAAGTAATATACAATACTACGTGTAAAAGACCATGACTAAACGTGGAAAAAAAAAGAGAATGTGTCAGCTGCTACTTGTGGGGTGCATGTAGAATCAGTTTTGGCGGTATTACTGTTAAAGTACTCTAGGTAACTGTGTCATTAGCATTGGGACTTATCCTAAAGTTTACCCATAAAATGTACTTGTGACATGCAATTAAGAACAGTATAACATATTGCCAATACTGTGGAGAACAGATATTTTATAAAAGAAACATTGTAGATACTTCATCAATAAAGTGTATGAAATTAATATATTATAATATTATTATAGTAGTATGTTAAGCAAATTCAAGTGCAATTTCTTGCTCACGGGATCAAATACAAAATGAGCTGTGAAATAATTTAACGTTGCATGATTTATGATGATTTCATAAAATAACGAGGAAAGTATCCTTGGAATATTTGACAAAAACTATAAATGGAGAAAACATTGCTTTCTTATAAAAAGAAAATGGTATCCAGGGACATATGCACTGTGTAAATATGAGGTAGACTGACATGCTCACATTCTATTGCAAGTAAATTAAAAACATCGGGGAAAAGAAAAAACAGATTTGTTGCAGGTTGGGATAATTAGATATAGACCCACGTGATAGTTTGAGCTGTAAAAATATTCCTTTAATGTAGCATTTTAATATTTTTTCAAAATCACCAAAAAAAGCCCAGAAGCAAGCCCATCATTTGCATTGCCACCAAAAGCATTTCTTAGCTGTGAAATGCTGCGATTTTTTCTTAAGATCTTGAACTGAATTAAAAAGTGAATTTGTCTGCCTGCTTATTTCTAAAAACATGGTATTGCAACTTAACAAAAAAAAAAGAAAAAGATTTTGATGCTACTCTGCAGGACTCTTGAGAGACTGTGTTTGAAGTACTGCCTGTCATCGGGCTATAAAAAGAAAGTGTTCCAACTGGAATAGGAGAAGAACTACTGGTCAAATGATCAAAGACACAGGAAAAGACATATGAGCAGGGTAGAAGAGATTGCCTTTTTAGCTTTATAAAAGGTGGATTGAAAAGGGTTATGACAGCTCTGAAGACAACGTCCAGTCTACATTTCCTATTGTATGTCCCTTTCACCTGTACTCAAATCCTGTAAAGAAATAACCACAGCATATTATCTAATGTTAAAGAAAATAGCTTGATAAAATGAGACTGCGACGGATACATTTACCAATGTTTAGAATCGCAATATAATATTAGGAATTCAGTTGGGGAATATGTATTGAGGCAAAAGTGGAGAATCTCTGGGGCAGAAAATCGGCATCATATGCAAAAACAAATCCATTTAAATGAATAGCACTATTTTGTTATATTTACAGTGTGGTGTTTTTTGCCCCGAATTGCTCCAGTTTTGTCTGGAAATCAGAGATGTGCAATTTTTTTGCTGAAGTCCATGAATCCACCATTTGTTTTTGTGTGAAAATGACAAGCATTTCAAAACAATTCGTCATGCATGCAAAGTCAATGTGCAAGGTCACATGGTCCTTTATAAACTGCCATTTTCTAAAAAATTATGATAAAAATCTGGATATGCTCAATTTTCTAGATGTTGTAAGCAATTTTTAGCAAAGCACATCTGAAGACAGTCGCAAATTTCAACTTGATACATGGGATTAATCTTGTCAATATTCGATTGGGGAAAAATGTGTTGTTATGGTGAAAACAATTACATTATTTTTCCCACGCAAGTCATCATTGTTGTATCCAGGCACCGCCTGGGGGCAGCCATGTCACTAGGAGCAGCAGCGTGAGAGGAGGACCGTGGGAGCTGAGCAGCAACCGTGGGAGCAGAGCAGGGCAGAGGAAGATGACAGTGGGAGAAGAGGATGGAGGACGCCAGATTGGTGAGTGGAGCAGGGAGGTAGGTGAGAAGCGTGCCCCAGCGGAAAGACCAAGAAATCTTTACTGACTTCTGATGTCTGCCACAGCGCGCTCCTCCCCGACCGCGCTCCTCCTCCTAGCTCTGACTGCCGCCCTGGTTCTCTCCCGCTGTTGAACTCCTCTGCCACCCTGCTCCGTTCACTGCTCTGGCGGTCCTCCATCCTCTTCTCCCGCTGCCCTACTCTGCCACCGCCCTGCTCCACTCCCGGATGCGTTCCTCCTTCATCGAAGCTAGGAAGGCAGGGCTGCAGCCGCTTTAAGGGGGTGACAGGAGGATGAGAAGGGGACAACAGGAGGAGAAGGGTGTGACAGGAGAAGATGGAGGAGAGAGGTGAGAGAGGAGGGGGTGAGGGGAGGGTGAAAGAGGAGGAGGGCGGTGGTGAGATGAGGGTTGGGATGAGAGCTTGAGGAGGGTGGGGGTGAGAGCTTGAGGAGGGTGGGGGTGAGATCTTGAGGACGGTGAGGGTGAGAGCTTGAGGAAGGTGGGGTGAGGATGAGGAGGGGATGAGGTGAGAGGATGAGGAGGGTGGGGGTGAGTGAGAGGATGAGGAGGGTGGGGGTGAGTGAGTGGATGAGGAGGGGGGATGAGAGAGGATGAGGATGGGGGTGAGAGAGATAGAGGATGTGATCAAATAATATATTGCATGCATATCTAAGAAGTTTAAATTGGCCAATAGGAAGCTGTGACATCATCCCTTGTGTTGCGGCTTCCCATTGGCCCCTGTGAACTGTATCTGAGCATAACATACCTGCACCCCCTTTGGTGGTATGTATCTCAGGAATCAGGAGGTTCCCGGAGCCAAAGTGAATGCGGATCAGCTCCGGAGACCCCTTGCTTCCTACCTAGGGGGAGGACAATTGTTTTTTTGGGGGGGAAGGGGCCGGCGGCGGCTTTAATAGTGCTTGCCTAAGGGCAGCACATACCCTAGAGACAGGCATGCGCTAAAAATAATACCTTTTAATTGGCTACGACAAAAAATGTGGCTACGATGCTCATTTTCCCTTATCGTGCCTGTCGTCATGTCATCGGAATCTGATTATCTGCACAAATACTGCAATTTCTTTACCACCTCCTTCAGGCCTGCGTTATCCCTATCTAACCAATTTATATAGTTGCCAATATTTTGCTAACATATTCATAGACAAGATAACCTAGACTAACCTGCAGTAGTGATAAAGAGAAAAAATAAATAAAATACTACACATTGCAGTACACACAGTCATGGGTTTCCATGACTAGCTGATAACGAAGGGCTACAAAGGGGTAAATATGGACATTAAACTACACGACGTAACTCCCTTGGCAACCTTAGTGACTGCTAAGGCAAACAAGGGCTTAACCAAGACCACCACACCGCTTGGAGGTCTAACCACTTTTCCCAGGACAACTACCACCAACACCCATCCCCCCTATTCCCATGCACTCCAACAAACCTAGGTGCACACTTAACCTCTCCAGACACGGCCTGGTCGCGTCTCAGCTTCAGATCTGCGCATACACTGCCTCGCCACTCGCTTACTCCCGCGATGCAATCAGGGACTCACAGAAATCGTAGAACGGCTGCTGCTCCTGGGACAGTATGGAACCGTCACTCTGAGGACCCCGTCCTAGGAGCAGCACCAGCAGTCACTTTACGATTCCCCGATTTCATCACGGAAGCTGGAGTGAGCGGCGAGGCAGTGTATGCGCAGATCTGGAGCTGAGAAATAATCAGGGCGCATCCAAAGAGGGTGAGAGCGTGCGTAAAATCACTTGCTGCTCATTGGTTTTAGGGAGAGGGTAAGTGTACTTCCTTTTCCCTTTTAATGTCAGTTTCTACATTGCAGTAAACAATATTATGCTATGTAGATGTCTTTTGTCTCTTTCTCATGAAAAATCTTGCTATAAGGACAACATCAGAGACATTTGCAGATTCCTATGCTGTATTCGATTAATAGAAGAACCAGTTTGTGAGTGTGAAATTCTAAGTACTTCACCATTTTTCACATTTGTTATACACTTTTTTCTATTAGTTACTTCTTTGTTTATTATATCTTCAAGCACATCATTACCATTTGTATATCTAATATAGTTAGGGAAATGGGGGAGGGGGAAGCTCTTGCATCAGCCTAGTAGAGAGGGCTGAAGTCTGGTGCAATAGGGATGAAAAGGTGAAGGCAAAAATGGAAGGATAGAATCCCTTTTAGTGCACTCTATACTTCACGTATTGTGATATGGATAACAATTAGACTGTAAGCTCCTCGGGGCAGGGACTCCTCTTCCTTAATGTTACTTTTTATGTCTAAAGCACTTATTCCCATGATCTGTTATTTATATTATCTGTTATTTATTTGATTACCATGTGTATTACTACTGTGAAGTGCTATGTACATTAATGGCGCTATATAAATAAAGACATACAATACAATACAACAATTAAAACAATTTTAATAGAGAAAAGTTCAATAAAAAGTTAATGTATCGATTGGTATAAGGGTCTATGGCCAATCGTCCAGCAACAGAGACGTAAACAGATAACACATGGTTATAGCACATACGTAGCCACACCAAAGTTGTTTTGCAAGTGGGTGAATCTAGTCTAAATAAACCCAATCAGTTCAACCAGCAGCAAATAGACAGATACCAGACTAATACATAAATAGTAGGATCTGACTCTCAAATCCCCTTGGGGTTTTCACCATAATAAGTGGTGGGATTCAGTATCGTAGCTGGTATTTCAGTGCACAATGCTGACTTGCGTAGGTTGAAATAAATAGATAGAGGTTATATATTGTCAAAATTGTTGCGAGATATAGAAACTCTGTAGTCAGCTCCTGGTGTATGAACCATGGAGTGATCATATTACCAGTATCTAAAGTCTATTAACATGAATGTATCAAACTTTGGATGTGAAGAAATAGTTACTCTGCAGTAAAAAAAAAAAATACATAGAAAGCTGCAAAGTATATACAGGACCCCTCAGTAGTCTGCTGTGTCAAAAGCCCAATGTATATGGCAAAAATATCTAATTCGTTAGTCATTTACAGTATGTGGATAGATCAAGCACAGCAGAGAGTTGTATCAAGGTAGTCTGAGTGCATATAGTATAATAGATGAACACTTATATAAATTGTTAAGTGTATCTAATGTGATCTACTGATATAGTGCCAGCCCAGTAATCATAAAAAGGTCACACAGTGTATATCTGGTTGATATTAAAGCTGCAGTTCAGTCTTTTTTTTTTTTTTACATTTATTTTTTTACTTCAATAGTTTTATGTGGGCAATCTCTAATTAGCTAAAGAACTGTATAGCTGCAGGTCAATTCGTTTTCCATGTATTGATAGGTCGAAATTTGGTGACATATTAAAAGCTGGGATTTGTTTATAATCTGCTTGACTGGCAGTGGAAGCTCATGAATATTCATGAGCATTCCTGCACTGACAAGTGCTAGAGGGAGGGCAGTGCTGACAAAGGGGTGTGCCAGGGCTTGTGACAGGACATGAAGGGGCAGTGCCTTAGCAAATGGCTGTTAAAATAGAATACAAGAAAATTGGTCTTTCAAAGTTGTTTTTTTAAAAACAGAAAATGCTAAAAGTATTTTTTCTTACTACAGAACTGATTTATTAAAAAAAACACACATGCAGGATATTGACTGAACTGCAGCTTTAAGTGCCTTATGCAGTAAAGGTTGATAAAAATTATCGCCACGGCATTTAAATCGCCGTTTTTTTGGAGCCTTGCTATCACGGTATTCAGCCAACCTTCATTACCGTTCATAGCAAAATTCCCAAAATGAGCGATTTGCTGCCAGCGATAGGATCGAGCCTCTGAAAAGGCCTGACCCGGCGATACATCTCTGCTGCAGAGAGCTGCTCTGAGAGAGCTGCCTCTTCCAGCGAAAATCTCACCCGCAAATTATGTTTTTTAATATATATTTAATTCATAGTGTAGCTGTGCAGGGGGTCTCCGGAGCTGAACCGTGTTGGTTTGAGGTCTGGGGACCCCCTGCTTCCCGAGATACAGGCCTCTTTATGGGGTGCCGGTATCTCCTATGCTTTGAAATGTCCCGGATACTTGACGCGGGACATTTAAATGCAGAGGGATACTGGCACCCCATAACAGGGCCTGTATCTTGGGAAGCAGGGGGTCCCCGGATATAAAATTAGCTGGCTACTGTTTTTATTTAGTGAAGTGGTTTTTTTTGAAGTTTTGTTATGTTTTATTATTGTGTGTCTGGTGCATTAATGTATTGTGATTAGGGTGCCCATTGAGTGCTATAGAGGCTTGTCATGCCCATATTATTATTATATGGGTATGATGTACCATTATACTACGCAATGGGTACAGGGTGGGTGTAGTCAGTCTGGGGTGGGTGCTTAGGCCTCCCGGGTGGGTAGTGGGGCAGGGTGGGTTAACCCCTTAATTACTATAGCGGTTATTAACCGCTAAGGTGATTAAGGGGTTAGGGGCCATTAGAATGTCTTTATTATGTATGAATGCTTTCTGTCAACGGAGGACAGAGGGACCTGCTGGTGTGGTAAGTAGAACTGTATTTATTTACTTTATTTATGCATGCTAATGTTGTATTTAATAATGGGCAAATAATCTATTATCCATATCTGGATAATAGTTATTTTGCCCATTACTGTACTGAATGTGTTTGGGCAGAGGGGGGGGGAGGGGGAGGGGATTGATTAAAATGTAAGCCATGTTTATTTGTTAACATACAGGGTTGGTACCTTAGGTCTGCGAGATCTATGGAGACCACGTGAGGACCCGCCGGATGCCCACGGGTTCCACCTGCGGACCCACGGGGGACACCTGTGGGGAAGAACCGGGGTCCGTGAGTTAATACAAGCACACTAACTAGTTAGCGATAGTTTTTGGCACATCTGTCAATATGTGATAGCCTGACGCATGGTATCTCATGTATCACCGTATCCAGTTACAGCCTCTTACATTAACTAATGTGAGTAGATAAAAGTAATTTCCCTTGCATTATGAAAGTGATTGTTGCAGCAAAGCACTTTAAAAGTTGGGCCTCTACTGCGTGATGTCACTATACACGTACCCTTGATGAAGCGTTCTGATGCGAAATGTACGTCAGTGGTATGTGCATAGTGACGTCACGACGTCACGCAGTAGAGGTGGCAACTTCGAAAGTACTTTGCTACACCAAGCACTTTCATAATGCGAGGGAAATTACTTTTATCTACTCACACTAGTTAGCGTAAGAGGCTGTAACTGGATACGGTGATCCATGAGACACAATGCCTCAGGCTATCACATATTAGATGTGCCAAAAACTATCGCTAACTGGTTAGTGTGCTTACAGTATATCAATTCGCCGACCTAACTACATGGTTACCTCATATACAGAACATACAAAGACGGCTTCCTTGCCTCTCACATGCGGGTAACCGGCTGATAACTAGTATTGTGTGTGCCACAAACACTATGCGGTACACCGGCCATTGAGCGGACTATTGGTACTGACACACACATATGTGGGCAGAGTATTAACTCATCAAGTGCCTCATGTGGTGATCAATTACTTTGGAGATGGGACTTTTTGACGGCCCCCTGTTGCACATCAGAGACTCCTTGTAGCCGAACTCTTGAAATACCAGTGTGCGTGTTGCTGATTTCAGGCGGTATACTGGTTATATGATCACTCCATAGTTCATAAACCAGGAGCTGGCTACAGAGTTACTATATCTCGCTACAATTTTGACAATATATAACCTCTATCTATTTATTTCAACCTACAGCAAGTCAGCACTGTGCACTGAAATACCAGCTACGATACTGAATCCCACCACATACAGTATTATGGTGAAAACCCCAAGGGGATTTGAGTGTCAGATCCTACTATTTATATATTAGTCTGGTATCTATCTATTTGCTGCTGGTGGAACTGATTGCGTTTATTTAGACTAGATTCACCCACTTCCAAAACAACGTTAGGGTGGCTACTTACCTGCTATAACCATACCCTAATGTGTTATTTGTATACTTCTCTGTTGCTGGACAATTGGCCATAGATCCTTATACCAATCGATACATTAACGCTTTATTGAAATTTTCTCTATTCAAATTGTTTTAATTATTAACCATATCACAATACGTATATAGTATATAGAGTGCACTAAGAGGGATTCTATCCTTCCATTTTTGCCATTTGTATATCTGACTATTTTGCGACCAATACATTTCTCACTCCAAATTCACGTGCGGTTTTTGAAGACCATAAGATATGAGCTGCATCTAGTCTTAGAGATTCTGATATTATTCTTCACACATTTGATGTTCATGTGTTTAAGTTTGCAGCTTGGAAGTGCTTTTTTGTTTTCTTGCATCCCATTAGTAATTGCTGCCATAGAAGACGCAAAAGAAATTAGCGATGCGGCAATTAATGCCTTATTAATGGTTGTGTTAATTCCCACATCGCGTCAAGTACAAAAAAAATCGCACCCGGTAAATTATAACCAAAATCTTGATGACTTGGGTCCTACATTTGTGGTAATAAGTGATAAAAAGGTTTTGCCGGGTGCAAAATTAACTCTGCTGTAATAGAGTTTGACTACTTCCGGCCAGAGAGCCTTTAATCTTTCAAGCATTGTTTAACTTGAGTGCTGTTGTTAAAAAAAAAAAAAAAATTATATTGAAATTACAAAACTCACGTAAAGTTTGAAAAAACAGATGCTAAAGCTGAAAAAAAAAAGATTCCTGTGAAAGGAGGATCACATTTTCTGATCATTGCCGATACGTCTGACTGATCTCCAAGTAATATATGTAGTCAATCTGGCAGTGCAAGGGATGTGGAGTCTCAGGAGGCTATACCTCTTCTGGTTATTTTGCCACTGATACCAACACCGAAAGTAAGCTCTTAAATTCACAAGTTAATTTGTAAATTGTAGTTGGTACATAAATAAGTAATGATAGCAGTTACTGTAAATAAGCCAAAGCACACACTAAAATATTGCCTTGATTGGACTTTAAACAGTAACTCCATGACCTAGAGCCAGTCTGGAAGGCATAATGAAGGTTTTAGAGGTGGCACACAAATGATTTAATCTAAAAAATGCATAGCCGTTTGATAATGTTTGGATAAGCTGTCATTTAGCTTTAATAACGTATTGGAAGCCTAATTTCACAATAATGACATGTCTAGGATTTCTGTAATTTAATAAATCTAAGGTTCATTTCAAGAGAATAAAGTCAAGTCAGGAGTCTAACTATTCTATTAAATTGTCACAATAAATTGCCTTAGTGAATTGGAATCCTTACTGCAACAATCAAGGAATGAATCATTTAAGTAAAAACACGCTTGCTATATTCAAATATGATAAAGTAAATGTCACATCATGTTCTAAACAAAACAAAAAAAACATTGCTTTCAACTTTATATTTAAACATAGAAGAATTAATTACAAAACATCTAATCAAAGATGCAGGCCACATTTGTTTTTAAATACAGTACATCTACACAAAGATTGAATCGAGGGTTAGTATTTGTTTTAACAATAAAGTATACATTAAGATACCTGTATTGCTTTCTGAAACATCATAGTTACTATTTGATATTGTATTTGTTTTCTTTTTACTAAGAAGAATGCAAGAATGTTGATTTGTTTAACATGAGCTGGAAATTACTTACCAAAGCTAAGAAAAGCCCAGCAGTCATGCTCTAGAAACTTTATTTAGACATGAAGACGGTTTCTAATAGCAATTTTGTATCAATGTTCCGTTGAGAAAGTCCGTAGAGCGTGTAGGTAAGAAGAAAGTCAAATATAATATAACAAATAATACTACTACTATCTAGGAGATAACAGGGAAGCACTCAAAAGGAGGATCCCATGAATGGTAAGGGGTAAATATATTTATAATAAGTGTGATTGGCTTAATCAGAAGAATACAATCCCCTTTAAAGTTTAACGTATTTGTAGTTATTTGTAAAATACATATTTTGGTGTTTTTTCTGGGTCTGCTGAATTGAAACATATACAGAACAAAACAAAAAGAACAATTTGGCAGTGGCTTGAGGACTGACAGAATTTGCCCCCCAAAAGACACTAGATTGTAAAAGACAATGACTATATATATATACTGTAGTGCCGACGGTTATTCTAACCGCCAATCGCCAAAAAGACCCAGGTACATGCTGGGTACATGCTGGGTCGTGTTTAAGGCATTGACTAATGGCCCATCAGATTAACAGCGGGGGTCCCTGGCAGTCCCATTCAAACTGAAAGGGACTGCCAGGGACCCCTGCTGTGTTAATCCGATGGGTCATTAGTCAATGCAGAAATGCCTTAAACTTGCCTTAAACTAGCCAGGTTACACCCAGCATGTAACCGGGCTAGTTTAAGGCAAGCCTTAGAATACTCGTTGTCTGTTAACAATAAAAATACATTGTATCTTCAGTGCCCTTATATCACTTTCATCCTAGGAAGGAGGCACCTTTAAAGGTGTAATCCTGTTCACAATTAGTGTGAGTGAAACACATTATGGCCCATATTAACTAAGTAGCCTACTGTCATAAGACACCTAGTGCTGGAAAACATATTATAGCCAACTCAAATTAATGTCTTTGTCAGGGAATTCCTAGATGTCTCGCTTTCAGCCACAGTTCCTTTGTCTACCACCGGGTGTGCTGCTGTAATAGATGCATTTATAGTTTCCTGTTTCTCTTTGCCTTTGTTTTATGTTCCTGACTGCCTCTGTCCTGAGCTGATCTGTTCCATCCTGTTCTGTGTAGTCTTGCTTCATATTAAAGGGCCTTGCCTTTGATTGGCTTATCTTATTTGTTCCTGCTCCACTGCCCTGTTCCTGCTGCCGACCTCTGCCTGTGACCCAGACTACGATTCCTGTCACCTGCCCTGGACCCCTGCCTGTGACCCTGACTATGATTCCTGCCGCCTGCCCTGGACTCCTGCCTGTGACGCTGACTACAATTCCTGCCACGGACCCCTGCCTGTGACCCCGACTATTACTCCTGCCCCCTGCCCTGGACCCCTGCCTGTGACCCCGACTATGATACCTGCCGCCTGCCTTGGACCCTTGGCGGCGAACCTGACAATCCTTTCCTGCCCCTAAAATTCGGCCATCAAGGTCCTACCCGCTCCTGGAGTTCATGACAATATTCTAGCAGAAGATAGCTTAGTCAATATTGGACTGTAAGAGAGTGCAAATAAAGAAAAAGAATGGTGGTGCACTGCAAATAATTGAAGGGCTACAGTGCAAGAAGATGCTAATAAAAATATAATTATTTAACACTATTTATATGCCAACGAAGGAGTTGAAGCCTCTAACGCATTTTGGGCCACTGTTGGCGCTTTGTCTCCTTGTGGAAGACTGGCCCATGATTCCAGAAATTTCTGTTCACTCAGCGGGTCCCGGTTTCTGGTCCAGCTGACCTCAGTCTATACCTAATTGTCAATGCACATTTGGCCCCTTAGATCCCGGCAGGTCTCTTACATACACTATTGGAATTATCGGAATGATTGGAAGTATTGTAATCCTTAGTCATTATGGAAGTACTCTTTCATCTCATGTATTGAATACAGTATGAACACAGTACATTTGAACTTTTTCAAGTTACAATTTTGGCCACACGAGTTTCTGTAGCATTGATATTGGACATTTGTATCAGTTTTTTTCTTTTATGAGAGATTGGCTAATTACAAAAATTATCCTACATCCAAAAAAATCAACAAACTATGGCTGTTGTTTTTTTTTCTTCCATAAGCCTCTATTTGTCTCAAGCTCACTGTATATTAAATCTCCCTCCCTGACATCAGACTGGAACTTAAGGATTGTGCCCAGCAGCACAGAATTTCAGAGGGACGTCCTCCTACTGAAGCTAGAAATATTTTAAATGGGCTACAACGAATGAGAAAATGGATGCCATTTCAAGAAGTAAATGGTAAAAGAGATTTCAATGTAAAAAAAATGGCTAGCATTGTAATTAATTTCCCTTGGAAAATGTCAACAAGATTAATCAGTTAATCAATTTGTTCAGTACCTTCTTGGATTAAATGTAACTAAAGAGTGGCATGTTTAATAGGTTAAATTGAGCTGACAGTTCCCTTTAAAAACATGGACAAGTACTGTACATACACACACACACACACACACACACACACACACACACACACACACACACACACACACACACACACACACACACACACACACACACACATATATATATATGGAACATATATGTGTAAACAAAAAACAGCCCTAAAATTCCACCTATACTACTAAATGATTATATGGAAATATAAAGCAAATCGTGACAAAATTCTTAGTAACAAATATTAACATAAATAATATTGTACAGTGATACATAAACATAATCGGACTTAGGCTGAGCGGCTGGTCACAGATAGTGGATTCACTGTACAGTGAGACACCCTTTAAATAAGTGTGGGTGACAAAAGGGATATATAGAGTACAGTATATAGAACTGTCAATCAGTTGGAGCAATCGCAAATATTGTAAGTTCCAAATACACCCCAAAAAGAAGTGCCAGATAGAACAGGATCCTGGGAGGAGTTGCAGCAGCTTCACTTAGTATGAACTAAACCCACAAAGAGAATCTATAAAGCAAAAGTTGAAGTGCATGCTTTAAAGCAGCGGTGCGCAAACTGGAGAGCGTGCCCCCATGTGGGGTGGGAGAATTTCTAGGGGTGGCACAGGTGGTTACAGAGGCCTCGCCCGCGCTCTTCCCCACGGCATTTAAATTCAATGCCGGGGCAGGCGTGAGGTCTTTGTAACTCACTTACCTGCTCTCTGCAGGTCTTCGGCGACGTGTCGCCATGGTAACGTGCGTCAAATGACGCGGTGTGGTGACGTGACGTCACATGACCCGCAAAGTCATTTGACACAGAGACATTGGGAGAGTGGGGGCGCGAACGCTGCTGCTCCCAGGAAAGGGGTCGCAGCTCAAAAAGTTTGCGCACTGCTGCTAAAGTGTAAAACTCTTTCCCACTACTTATTTGGTATATCCCTGTATACCATTCCTTTCTAAAAAAGATGTCCAACTATTTTTTAAGATATCTATTCTATCTGCTATCATTTTCCATGGGTAATGAATTTCACATAGTAACTGCCCTTACTGTAAATAACCCTTTCTTTTGTTGCGGGTGAAATCTCCTTTCCGCCAATCTTAAGAAAAGATCTTGTGTTGTTTGTACTGCCCTTCGGATGAATAATTCTTTTGAAAGCTCCTTGTATTCTCCCCAAATATTTTGTATATAGTTATCATATCCCGTCTTAGACGCCTCTTTTCTAATGTAAACAATTTTAATTTAGCTAGCCTCTCCCCATAAATCAATTTATTCATCCCCTTTATTAATTTGGTGGCTCTTCTCTGCACTTTCTCTAGTTCTTAAATGTCTTTCTAAGGAGTGATGCCCAAAATTGTACTCCATATTGAAGGTGTGGTCTTACTAATGCTTTATAAAGCGGCATAATTATGTTTGCTTCCCTTCCTTCCATTGTCTGTTTAATGCAAGATAAGATCTTGTTTGCTTTTGCAGCTACTGCCCTATTGCTAAGCCTGTTGTCTACAAGCACTTCTAAATCCTTCTTCATCAAGGATTCTCCTAATTTATCCCCATTTAGTTTGTAAATTGCCTGTTTTTTCTTGTTTCGCAAATGCATAACCTTACATTTATCTATATTAAACCTCATCTGCCATTCACCTGCCCAAGTTTCTAGTCTATCCAAGTCCTTCTGGAGAGAAATTGCATCCTGCTCTGATTCTACTACCTTACACAATTTAGTATCATCAGCAAAGATGGAGACTTTTCTCTCTATGGCAACCTCAAGGTCATTAATAAACAAGTTAAAATCAGGGGTCCCAGAACCAATCCTTGAGGTACTCCACTCACAACCTTAGCCCAACCTGAAAAAGTTCCATTAATTACAACTCTGTTGTCTGTCCTTCAACCAGTTTTCAATCCAGGTGCAGATATTGTTACAGAGTCCAATTTGCTTTATTTTGTACGCCAACCTTGCGTGGAACCGTATCAAAAGCCTTTGCAAAATCTAAGTAGAGCACATCAACTGCATTATCCTGGTCTAAATTCCTACTTACCTCCTCAAAGAAACTAGTAAGGTTAGTTTGGCATGACCTGTCCATCATAAATCCATGCTGACTATTACAAATAATTTTGTTTGCCATTAGGTATTCCTGAATATTAAAACAAAAAGAACGATTCCTGCGCTCCTACCAATTAATCTAAAATAAAATAGTAATCTCATGAATAAGGGTTATTTTGTTAAACCCTTTGGCCAAAGCGTTATAAAGAAACAAAAATAAAAACCGGGCGCTTCTTAAACTAAAGTGAAAAAATATTTTGTCTATACAATACAAGTGACAGTGATGTGTAATTTACAATATATATCATAAAATATGATAAGTGACCTCCACCAATATGAAGTGAATATAATAGTGATGTGAAATACAAAAATGAAAAGCAGCTCTACACCCTTTAAACGGACTGTCCAGGTCCAGGTAGATCTTTTGTAGGTTTCCAATTTGAGCGGAGCGCTGTGTGTCTCGTGAACATGAAAGAAAGAATATATATAATAGTGCAGATGGTATAACAAATGAAGTCTCAGAGTATATAAAGTCTCTGCAATGGTTGTACTCACAAATGACAATGTCAATAATAGACGTATCAGAGACACTTCTCTCTCTGATAGGAGCCCTTTAATGGATACCCCCTCAGAGTGGTGTCTTGATAGTATATCAGGAAGCTTGTTAGTGGTCAGGTTTTATCTTATTTCCAATATGCTATGCGTTCGAGGGAGAGGACAGCTGTAGTAGGAGAGTGCCGGTGTCTCCAGGAGCGGCGGAGCACTTCCGCATGCGTCACGTGTATCCGCGTCACGTCCTGTGACGTCTCGGGTCAGGGCGGAAGAAGCTGCCTTGTGTATCCGTCTCCGTGCCAGCACCTAGCTCCAAAGTTCTCCCCAGCTCAGTCACCTCCCACAGCAGATCGATTCTACGCGTTTCGCTGTGGCTTCTTCTTCGTCTTCCTCTCCCTCGAACGCATAGCATATTGGAAATGAGATAAAACCTGACCACTAACAAGCTTCCTGATATACTATCAAGACACCACTCTGAGGGGGTATCCATTAAAGGGCTCCTATCAGAGAGAGAAGTGTCTCTGATACGTCTATTATTGACATTGTCATTTGTGAGTACAACCATTGCAGAGACTTTATATACTCTGAGACTTCATTTGTTATACCATCTGCACTATTATATATATTCTTTCTTTCATGTTCACGAGACACACAGCGCTCCGCTCAAAGCGTTATAAGCCTGCAAGCCACGTCAAGGCATAACCAAATTTTGCAGGTACCTACACTGAATATGTAATTATTGTTCCACGGACTAGTGAAAAATGAGAGAAAGCCATGAAGGGGTTAAATAAAGCATAGCCCTGAAGGGGCTTTCTCACATTTTTCACTAGTCCATGGGACAATAATTACATGTATTCAGTGTAGGTACCTACCAAATTTGGTTATGCCTTGACGTGGCTTGCAGGCTTATAATGCTTTGGCCAAAGGGTTTAACAAAATAACCCTTATTCATGAGATTACTATTTTATTTTAGCCTAATTGGTAGGAGCGCAGGAATCGTTCTTTTTGTTTTTGTATATGTAAGGCCTATCTTTTTACCAGCAGCAAACTTCTATAGGGAGGAGCACGGTAATATGTACATTCCTGAATATTATCCCGTACTAAACCTTTAAGTAGCTTCCCCACTATTGATGTCAGGCTTACAGGACTGTAATTCTCCAGTTGTGATGTAGCTCCCTTTTTGAATTATGAATTTTTTGTTTAAAAATCCCTTTCTTGCACTTTTTGCATGATTTACTGCTTTTGATATAAAGAAAATATAAGTTTCTTATCTTGTTGTGGTTTTTCACTATTGTCTGTAATGTTTATTGCATGGTTTTGTATTTCAGCTTTGGGAATGCATCTTATATATTGGTCAACCATAAAGTAAAACTGCACTTGTGTTCTCTGGCACTATATTTATATGTTTAAACAGGTTTACGGTCAGTGGATAGTCAGAAGTGAGCAAACAGAAAAAAAAGGAAATGTACAGTATCCTCTTAAGTGGAGTGGAATCATTTGAGCTGGTTTTACTGCATTGCAATTTAAACATAAAATTATTGAATTCTGCATACACCAGTGTTTATTGAACCATAAGAGACAAAGGGTAAAGGAAATCGCAGAAAAATAAATAGCTAATCCAACATCTGCTTTCCTCAATGAGAAGCATGTGTCACATCATTCTCTTATAGAGCTCATACTCCAAAGGCTTCTAGTTTCTATTTGTTTTCTTATCAGCAATTCTGATTAAATTTGCTAGTCAAGTGTGCAAGCGCCTGTGCTTTTCTCCTTCTCTGGGGTTATACATTGATAAGGCCAATAACTGACATTGTTATTCAGCAGTTTCTGCAGAAGAAATAAACGTGCTAAGAAAATAGTTTTCTTTAGAGAGAAGTGTCTCCGGTGGCAGCAGTGAATTACTTACTAAATGAAAGCAGTACCAGTACATTCCGTTGAACAGGTCACCTAAATTGCTTAGGAAGCAGAGGTATATTTCCACCTAGAAGTGCCTTTAATTTTTTTTTATTTATTTATTCAGAGCCAGTTAACAATGCTGTGGAGCTTTTATAAATTAATGTGAACCATTCACAAGAAAATAACTGTGATGAGTAATACGAAGCCTGTTACTACGCTAAGTGTAATTGATTTAACATATTTGGCATTTGAATAGCAAATTTCATTTTGCAAAATGGGTATGCATCTATGTTGGATTGTGGTAATACCCTTGACATCTTATCATGGATAGAATAGTCTATTTTAATCTTGCCTGGTTACAAAAAGAACAAGACAAGAATATACTGCAGGAAACGTGCATCAGATCGCATCTGTGTAAACCTGAAGTCAAGACTCTAATATGCTGAAACTCACTGTGTTTTTGCTCTCCAGTGTTAATACACAGAATAATAGTGTTTTGCTTTCTATTACTAATAACAAAGTTGTCCAATTGTCCTGTTAAGAGTTTTGTCACGTACATGCTTGCCCACATGCACGTGTGTGTGAGAGAAGGGGCTTAACCACAAACTGACTGTTTTTTGCTGAGTTTGTGTCTCACCTTCCCAAATCCTCATACTGTAAAACGCACCAATTACGCTGCCATCATGAGGATTAATTTAAGGGTTTACAGTAGTGATGTACCGGGTACTACCCGGTACCCGGCAGCTTTTCAGCTACCCGGAAATTACCCGGACCCGGCAGCTGGAAAGTGGACCTGGCGCCGGGTATCCGGGTAATGTCAGGGTAGTTGAAAAGTATCTGTTACTTACCTGCTGGAAGCCCGCACGGACATCTGAACAGGTAAGCAGAGGTGCGGGGCCGGTGAGGCAGCATCACAGTCATGTGGAGCCCGTGCGGGAGCTGCAGGACTCCATACTGCACTGTGAGCTGGGACCAAGTGACCGGAGCAGGAGAAGAAGCCGGCTGTCCAATAGGAAAGCTTCTTCTCCTGCTCCGGTCACATGGTCCCAGCTCACAGTGCAGTATGGAGTCCTGCAGCTCCCGAGCGGGCTCCACACTGAGCGCTGATGCTGCCCCACCGCCCCTGCACCTCTGCTTACCTGTTCAGATGTCGCCGTGGGCTTCTTCCACCCCTGGTAAGTTTCCTCCACCCCCAGGTAAGTGAAAAAAACGGGTATCTGGGTACCTGGCCGGGTACAAGGCGCCAAATCCTCCGGGTACCCGTTAACCGGTTTAAAAAAAATGTAGGACCCGGTCCAACACTAGTTTACAGACTGGGAGTACCTAAAATAAAAGGGAAAATAACAGGAGCCCACACTTTACTAAATGAAGTACAGTAGTTGTAAACAGGCAACTCCAATTATTTGGAATACGTTCCCCCCAGAAGGTCATGGGTTGAAGATATGAGATACACACACAGAATGTAGCCCCAGTTGCATTGTAGCAGTTTAATCCTATCCAGGATAAACCCCTAGCTGTCATTTTAAAGAAATAGAGAAAGTTGCTTCCTTTAAAAACAATCCGCATTCTTTAAATTACTTTATTACATGAGCCAGCAAATCGAACCTAACATTTTATGACAGAAGGATAACTCCTTGGTTTGTCATAAAGCCCAGAAAAATCACTATTTACAGGACATAGTACATACATAGTACATAGTACATCATGACAAATTTGCTCACACTTTTTGACTGCATATGAATTTACATAATTTCCTTAGAACATGCTCACGATTGAGGGTCAACACCCTGTAAGTGCTACAGTTAGGAAGTTGAAGAAAGAGTGCTTTAGTAAACATGTTTTCATTTTATGAGTGCTCCGCTGGCTGATACTATACATCTCAGATGCACTGATCTTGTACCCTTGCAGACGCATTTACCAGAACAGCCTCCTACTGTCTCTGTAAGTTCTCCCCACTTACCACATAGATTATAAGATCTTCAGGGCAGGGGCTCCTTTTCCTATTGTTTTGTCTGAAGAGCTTACTCCAATTGTGTTATAATATTATGTCACATGTATTGTAAACCGCTATGTACCTGGATGGCGCTATATAAATAAAGATATACATACATATATATAATATACCATATAACCATCAGTGTGAGGTAAACCCCTGCCTGAGCTTACAGTCTATTGGGTAGGGGTATGCTTGAAGACTGTCATGGTGGGGACTGTCTCCAGAAACCCTGGAGCCTGCTATGACTGGAGGTATTGCACCACACCATGAGAAGAACCTGAAGGTCACCACAAGCTTGTCCTGTTTCCCCTTACCATCGCGGACCCTCATCTCTTCCGAACCCTCACAGGTATTAAACTATGACACCTGTAGCTTTAGCAAGATCTTCCAGAGAGGGGGGGGGGGGGGAGCAGAGCTACATATATATTTTAGTTATGGTGGGTGAAAAAGGCGACAAAAACCTCCGCCATTAGCATAAAGCCAATAAAGAATATCACATTCACGTCTTAGACAGTTCTGTACCCCTGCCTTTCACCATTATCACCTAGCATACAGTGCTTCCACTGCAGCTAGGGATTCTGGGAAATGACATGCAAATGAGCACACAATGTGTCACATTTTGCCTGAATTCCATTTACATAAAACACATATAAGCAAATGCTCTGCTGTTCATACAGCTTTAAGCACAGCATGGGATTAGATGCAAAGCCAGTCAAACCACTCACAGACATGTTTCAACCGTAATGGTTATCCTGTGTGAGGTTGGTTGTACTGGCTTTGCAATTTTCATGGCTGGGCAGGTTTACCATACACATTTTAAGTTACGGTGGGTGAAAAAAGCGACAAACCTCCCCCCCCCCCCCCCCCCTGTTAGCATATAGCCAATAAAGAATATCAAGTGTGAGCACATTCACATGTATATATAAACTTTGGGTGCAATATACCAATTTTATATGTGTTAAACTCATGTAGGCTTCTGCGGGGGGTATTGCTACTTTAAATATATATTGCTGATTAGCATGGAGATCAAAATCTGCAATATGTATGCTCCACGTAAATACAGATTGTTGACTCCACTCTCTTGAAACAGGTTTTGGTATTTTGATCAGTTTCCATCCCAAAGATACAATAAATGGACAGATGGATGGATTAATATGGTCTTAAGCAGTAAGGAAGGTCCTCACAAGTAGGGTTGCCAGATGGCTTGTCCAAAAATACTGGACACAATACTGGACTCCCACACCCCCCTGAAAACATATAAAAAATACCCCCACGCCCCCCTGAAAACATATAAAAAATATCCCCACGCCCCCCTGAAAACATATAAAAAATACCCTCACGCTCAGAATACATATAAAAAATACCCCCACGCCCCCCGAATACATATAAAAAATACCCCCCGAATACATATAAAAAATACCCCCACGCCCCCGAATACATATACAAATATCCCCACGCTCCCCGAATACATATAAAAAATACCCCCACCTCCCCAATGCATATAAAAAAATACCCCCACCTCCCCAATACATATAAAAATACCACCACTTCCCCAATACATATCAAAAAATACCCGCACCACCCCAATACATATCAAAAAATACCCTCACCTCCCCAATACATATAAAATATACCCCCACCTACCCAATACATATAAAATATACCCCCACCTCCCCAATACATATAAAATATACCCCCACCTCCCCAATACATATAAAATATACCCCCACCTCCCCAATACATATAAAATATACCCCCCACCTTCCCAATAAATATATAAAAAAAAAAAAAACTCCACCTCCCCAATACATAAAATATACCCCCATCATCATGATCTCATCTCCCCAGGCTGGCCCCCATCATCATCATCATCATCATTATCACCATCTCACCCTGGCTCCCTATCATATCTCACTCCCCCCCATCATCTCACCCTGGCTCCCTATCATATCTCACTCCCCTCCCACCCCACCCATCATCATCTCACCCTGGCTCCCTATCATATCTCACTCCCCTCCCCCCCATCATCATCTCACCCTGGCTTCCTATCATATCTCACTCCCCCCCTCCCAATCATCTCACCCTAGCTCCCCATATCCCCCCCCCATCATCTCACCCTGGCTCCCTATCATATCTCACTCCCTCCCCCCATCATCTCACCCTGGCTCCCCATATCCCCCCCCCATCATCTCACCCTTGCTTCCAATCATATCTCACTCCCCTCCATCCTCTCACCCTGGCTCCCCACATCCCCCCCACATACCTTACCTTATTTCCTGCGGGACGCAGACATCACAGGACCTGTCTCTGGGCTGCTGGGGTGTGGGCTCCGCCCCCGCTGTCCTCCGATTGGCTGTCTTCTCCTCCAGTCAGGCCACGACTCACGAGTCTTCTCCTCCTGTCTCAGCACAGGCTGCCTTCCGCCGCCCTCGCGCTTTCGCCCTCGCCGCTGCCCGCCGACCTCGCGCTTCCGCCCTCACCGCTGCCCGCCTTCCGCTGCCCTCGCCGCTGCCGCCTTCCGCCGCCCTCGCGCTGCCAGCCTTCCGCAAATTATAATGGTAATACCGGACACATAGGTGTTCGGTATTACCTCCAATTTTATACCGGACAGGCATCGGAATTACCGGCCTGTCCGGATGAAAACCGGACACCTGGCAACCCTACTCACAAGGGCCACCAACAGGTCAGGTTTTCAGGATATCAGTGCTTCAGCACAGGTGGCCCAATCAGTAGCTCAGTTATTGACTGAGCATTCATTGATTGATTGAAGCAGGCATATCATGAAAACCTGACCAGTCCTCAAAGGCCACCAACGGGAGTTGGCCACCCTGAACATATAAGTAACTCAGAGTGCAAGCAACATAATTTCAAGTCCAACCCGAGAACACATGCACACACAAGTACTACCTTACTTCATTGTCAGTTTCACCCAAATTGTGCATTCTTGTAAAGAGGATCCAAGACAAGCAAACAGCAAAGTTTCGGGTTAAACTCAGTGCTTTCTGTAAATGATGATGATGTCAAGAAGTATGCTCACTTGCTAATTTTCATGCAGTCTGTGCTAAAATCAGGCATTGGTAAAGAAAACACAGCAACCAAAAAAATGAATCTTTAGGAATTTATGAAGAAGACGAGTGTTGATGCTTTAAGAGAAACGGTGCATCAAATTGGTTTGTTATTGTGAGGTATCCATGTACAGTAGTTCTTTGTTCTGTCATGTTTTATAGTTAAGTAGATTATATAGATACAATGCATGTGCTTTTCACCAAAGAAGTCAATATACTGTATATGTTTATACTTTCTTTCTGCTATGATCTGTCACGTGTCATACACACTGATGATACCCATTAAGGTTTAAACATGTCTGTGAATGGTTTCTCTGGCTTTGCATCTGATTCCCATGATGTGCATTTAAAGCTGTGCTAACAGCGAGCATTCGCTTATATGGGCTCCAAGTAACAATGGTTTGTCAGACAAAAGGTCACATATTGTGTGCTCATTTGCATGTCATTTCCCTGGCTGCAGTGGAAGCACTGTATGCTGGGGATAATGGTGAAAGGCAGGGTTGCAGACCTGCCTAAGACATGTGAATTGGTCACAAGTGATCTTTGTATTTGCTATATGCAATACGGTGAAGGTTTCTTGTTGCCTTTTTCACCCACCATAACTTAAAACGTGTGTGTGAATATATATATAAATGTAAATACAATTGTATGCTCATCTGCATATCTTAGGCAGGTCTGCAACCCCGCCTTTCACCATTATCACCCAGCACACAGCACTTCCACTGCAGCAAGGGATTCTGGGAAATGACATGCAAATGAGCACACAGTGCCACATATATATATATACACACACACACACACACACACACACACACACACACACACACACACACACACACACACACACACACACACACACACACACACACAATAGGGGACTGCGCTTGGGTGTATAAAGATGACAAAAAATATATATATGATAAAAATAAAACCAATCAACAACCTAGTGAAATAAATCAATGGATAATATAATCTCTACTGGTAATTAATCAATAAAAACAATATATAAGTATAATATAAAATGGTGCTGTGGAAAACCTATAAAAAAAAATTAAAATACAGACTATAAAAAGTGTCCTTCTCAGTCCATGAAAATGTCAGTCCAATGCAAAGGAAAAAAAATCCCCTGATGAAATCAGCTTGTTTGTTGAAACACGTAGGGCTAAGGTGCTGTGGATATCCTAGCGTTGTTCCGTTACCTGCCACACACTTTCCAACCAAGCGTGCGACGTTACCAGCCATTCCACTGCATCCGGCCCCCCCCGGTGGGATCTAAGGTCATCTGGTGGTGTGTTCCTGGGGGAAGAATCCATGTAGAGACTGTCATCGTGAGTTCCTGCTGGACGGTAACTCACGAGGGTCAGATCGGACCCGGTGGAGCTGCAGAGCGGAATCGTGCTGATCGTTTGGAGCATGAGTATTATCTCACAAAATGCTTTTATTCCTTCGTTGTTTGTGAGTTCGATTTATGAGCTTTTTTGGAAAATTAAACATATTTTTGAACAGTAATGCACTAGGATCGGGCATCTCTCCATCTCCATCTCTCTCTCCATCTCTCTCTCCTTAGTTAAGTTATGGTGGGTAAAAAAAGTGTGACAAAAACCCTCCACAGCAAAGCATATAGCAAATGGAAATATTACTGTATGCTCATTTGCATGTCTTAGACAGGTCTGCAACCCCGCCTTTCACCATTATCACTCAGCACACACCACTTCCACTGCAGCAAGGGATTCTGGGAAATGACATGCAAATGAGCACACAGTGCCACCTTTGGCTTCAAAACCATTCAACATGGTTCCCCTATAGGCTTAAGCTTTCTGCATGGTCACAGCTTTGAGCACAGCCAGGGTTAAGATGCATAGCCAATAAACCCACCCACAGACAGACTGTTTCGACCTTAATGGGTCGCTTCAGTGTGAGGTTGGTTATACTGGCTATGCAAAAACGAAGCAAGGGATAGGGCTTAACATACTTAGTTAAGTTATGGTGGGTGAAAAAAGTTATGGTGGGTAATTAATATATATTATACAGTAAATTAGTAACTATAGTATTGTGTATGGTTATGTCGTTCTCTGGACTTACAGAATCAGAAAAAGATCAGACAATTTTATTAACACTGACATGGCACTAACAAAAAGTTTTTCACAATAGTGTATGATAGGATGTACCTATAAAAATAGAGAATGTAGCAAAGTACAAGGAGCGAGACGCTGCATCAATGAAAAGCGATATCAATATAACCCACACATCTATGTGTAACGAATTCCAGTTGAGAGAACCCTTTATTATTAATGAGCCTTTATCCCTTAACAGAGACGAAGATGTGTAGTCACAAATTACACCCTGACCTTTATGTTTGAAAATAAATTGCAAAGGTAACCTGTCGGAATGCCT